>NC_077231.1:297196916-297496916 GCF_027887165.1 Monodelphis domestica | reverse complement strand
GCCCCGAGTTCTAGTGATAAGCTGGCTCTGCTAGCTGTCTCCCTTGGTCTCAAATAAGTCACTCAAGTCAGCACCTCCGGGAGAGCGGACCTCTTCAGACCACTTGCAGCTCTTACTGTGGATGATGACAGAATGGTTTTCCCCAACGTTTTCTCGGGTTTTATTGCAATAATTCTTCCCACGATCAGTGCGTGCTGCCCATCAAACAGCATCACTGAGTGTTGTAGGGAATTATGAATTAAGCATTCATAGAAATGAAATTGTTCTCAAAAGTGAAGAAAGAGCCACTCAGTGCCCTTCTGTTCCTCTGGTTCATTCAGAGATTCACAGATCTTAGAGCTGGGTATGTGGGTCTTAGAATAGAATGTTCTTTCAATATGGAAACATTCGTGATTGTTTGTGCTTATTAAATTCATAATAATACAGTAATATAATAACAAATAATATAATAATAACAAACATAAATACAAATAATAAAATAATAAGAAATGTTTAAAAGAATACAATGCTAGATCTCAGAGTGTGGTATGGTGGAAAGAGCCCCGATTCTAAAGTCAGAAGACCTGACCTCAAATTTTGGTTCTGTCACCTCTTGCCTGGGTGACTTGGGCAAGTCATCTAACCTCTCTTAACTTTCATCTTCCACTCTGTAAAATAGAGGAGAGGAGCTGACAATTTAATCTCCCAGATGTCTTCCAACTAATTCTTGATTCTGTGAGTAGCCCATACCACTGCCTTTTCTTCTCTTCTATAATAAGTGATTTTGTGACTTAGTATGAATACTAGGCACCCCAGCTCCTGGAAATATTTCCCTTCTACTTATCCGGAGTGATTTGCTCTTGTTTCCACTGTTTCTATAATTACATTTTAAGAGTGGCAGGTCTTGGGAAGAGATTTTCCTGCTTTAGTCAAATTGGTTTTCTATGGTGACTCACCATCTTCTTTTATTCTTTGAACCTTTACTGTTGTTGTTTTTTAAATTGTTATTTCTTTTTTTCTCCATAGATATGCTATGGAGTCTTTCTCATCTATGTTTTAATTCACAAATATATACATTCTCCAAATTGGCTTCTTTAAAATGAAACTGTTTCTTCCCATCTCTTATTGGTCCTAAACTTTTTCTTGTCATGATCTCTATTATCTAATTTGGCCTCCACAGTTAAATTTTCCAACAATTCCTTCCTGTTCAGGATCAACTCTTCAAGAACCAAACACAGGATTTTTTGAACTAATGTGTCCCAGAAATAATGATTAATTAAATGAAATGCTCAATATCTAGGAGGAGAGAGCTCATGTGTTCCAGGGTGGTGATGGTTCTGACACGATTTTCTCTCAGTTAAGATGATCTTTGGAGAGCCATCATATTCCCAGAATGCTTAAGGCAGGGACATTGATTAGAAGTGCATTTCCCTTGGTATTTTGAGAAGAGAGAAAAGCATCTCTCTTGGGGAGAAGTCATTGTGGGGAGCAGAGGAATGACAAAAAGTTTTGCTTTTTTTTAATGTGCAAGGAAGAAAAAGGATATTGAGTGAAAGACAATGGATGGTGATGGGAAGAGATGCCCCAGTTTTAGAGCATCAAATCCTGGAACTCTGTTACACTATCCTGGAGGGGCAGGCAGATGTGGGCTGGATCTTAGCATGAGCCATAGATGCACATCATCCCCCCAAGACCATGAACCCAGAAGGTATAACTTTCCAGACCTGCAAAGTAATAAAGAGATGAGTGAATGATAGTTTGCATCCCATAAAGAGAGAAATTAGTGCCAGTACTGTTCAGGGAACTAGCATGTAGAGACTGTAATGGCTAAAGTTCCTGCAATGTCCCAAACCTGGAAGTTTTGGAAGTGGAGAAGTGGAAAAGTCCAGCAGTGGCTCCATCCCACGCAGTGGTTGCCAGAATTGGTGTACCTAGCATATTTGACTCCTTTTTTAAAAACTCCCATCTTCTGTCTTAGAATCAATACTGTGTATTGGTCCCAAGACACAATAGCAAGAGCTAGGCAATGGGAGTTAAGTGACTTGAGCAGGGCCACATAGTTAGTGAGGATCTGAGGGCAGATTTTAACCTAGAACCTCATGCCTCTAGGTCTATTTCTGCTTCACACAGATCCTTTTTTTTAACACTCACTTCCTCTATACAGCAAAATTATTTTCAGCAATGACTATAAAATAAAACAACAATGTTAGAACAGATATACAGTAAAAAAAATTCTTCTCATGAACTTTCTATATATATTTATACTGTAAATTTTTCAAAATAAAATGAATATTTTAGTGTAAAAAGAAAAAAAGTACTGAATTAATGCTTTCTCATTAATATATTTTTTTGAAAAGAGGGGAAACCCATACCTACATATTAGTCTATGCTAGTAACGAATAATAACATTGTTGATTCTTTTTTCAAGTTTTAACTTCTAAAATTAATCATTGACTCATCAATGGCATTGACCTTTGCATTATTATAGCCAATGTGATAGCCAATTATAGCAATATTATAGCCAAATTTATCCATCCATCTTTGCACGTAGATGATCCAAGAATACTCTTGATTCATTTTATTTTAGAAAAGTTTCTTTCACATGAAGCAGGGGATATACAAATAATTAGGGACAATTTTAAACATAAGGCTATGTTTGGCAGAAGTTCATAAAAATCTGTTATGATTCAATTTTAATGAAAATTAAAACATCTATGAAACAATTTAAGAAATTACTAAATCAAGACAGCTAGGTCGCTCAGGGAATTGAGAGATCCAGGCTTAGAGATGGGAAATTCTGGGTTCAAATCTAACTGCAGACAATTCCTATGGGTGATCCTGCTCAAGTCACTTAACCCCCATTGCCTAGCCCAAGCTTCTCTTCTGCCTTGGAAACAGTACATAGTATTGATTCTAAGATGAAAGACAAGGGTTAAAAAAAAAAAAAGAAATAATCCTACTGCTGATATAACTTTTTTCCTTGATTCATTCTTTAGTTTTTAAAATCATTATAATTTTAAAAGAAAAATTTCTATTTTAAAGTTTACCAAAAGATCAAATTCAGTAAAATATTTTTACTTACTGCACAAAAATATAATCCCTTACAGTTCTATCTATTTTATTGTTCTAAATTTTAAACACAAATGAAAACTTCAAGTAGTCACAGAATAAAAAGGGAAGTAATTCAACTCTTTCTTTATCACTTCAATCCCTTTGCTGTTGTGGCATTTTGAATTTACTTTTTAAATACAGGAATATATAGTACTTTAAAGTCAAGAAATACTACAGCGATTGAATGATTCCAACCCATTAAAAAATTTTTCTGTAAACCATTGAATGTATTTGAGTCAGAATGTGTTAGGGGCCAACCAGGATCATCCACCAATAGTTTGGAATTTAGACTAAGGAAAGATTGTTGCAGGAAGATTATTTTATCATTAGAATGTGAGCTCCTTGAGGACAGGGACTGTCTTGTGCCTCTTTTTGCAGGAAAGTTACATTATTTTTCCTATTCAAATTTGTAGACCCCACCTTGAAATCCATCAGGCCCATCTGTGGAGCCTCGTTTTTTGTTTTGGGGGCATTTTCAGTTATGGCTGATGCTCCATGGTGCTATTTGGGGTTTTCTGCAAAAATCCTGGAGTTGTTTGTCATTTCCTTCTCCAGCTCCTTTTATAATTGAAGAGGAAAACAGGGTTAAGTGACTTGCTCAGGGTCACCTACTAAGTGTCTGAGGCTAGATTTTAAGTCTTAAAGATGCATCTTACTGACTCCAAGCCCAGTACTCCATCCACTGCACCCCCTTGCTGCCTAGATACTGGCTTCAGGACACTTGAATGAGAAGATTCTTGTGAAACATACAGAGATTGGAAGAACTGTTGGTGATGACTGACACCTGCCTGAAAAGGAAATGGACAGTGATGAGGATATGTATGTGTGTGTTTCTGTGTGGACCATCCAATGCCAAGCCTGTAATAAAGCTGCTGTAAATCACAGAATATGAAAATTAAAGCTTAAATTTAGCACGGGGTGTCAGAAGACTTCATTTGATAGTTTGGTCTAGGTAGAGGAGTTGGAAGGGGAAGGAGTGGGCAGACTTGCTACAAATTCCTCTCCATTTTTATTTGGCCCTTGCGCATCCCAAATAGAAACAAGAGATGGTATAAGGACTAGAAGGAACCATTTGGCAAGAAAAGTGCTGGCAGATGGGCTTAGGAATTGAACTGGAGGAGGCCAGAAGGCTGGGTGGCTTTGGGGAAATTGTGCCGCACTTTTAATCATCCTAAGCTGTTCCTGGGCACCCAGACCTTATCTTTTGATCACAAATGTTCTCCCAGCCATGCTGCAGGGTTACAAATCTTGGAATACCCCAATGTCTGTGTAATGAAAGTTGTAAGTGGCCAAATGGGCAATAGGGAGACTTGTGATGGATGCCAGAATGCTGTAATATTCTTTCAGTAATGACGTACTCTCAAGAAATGGCATGAGATGGAGAAATGTGATCAGAGGGGTCAGCAGGGTAGCTCCATGGACAGAGAGCCAGGCCTAGAGACGGGAGGTCCTGGGTTCAAATGTGACCTCACATACTTCCCAGCTGTGTGATCCTGGGCAAGTCACTTGACCCTCATTGCCTAACCCTTACCACTCTTCTGCCTTAGGACCAATACACAGATTCTAAGACAGAAGGTGAGGGTTTAAGAAAAAAAAAAGGTTAAGAACTTCTGATTGGTAGTCTTCTGGCATGTTAGGTAGTTCTCCCCTGAAAGATCAAGTAAGAGAACCTAAACAAGAATTACACAGGATGAGAAGACATAAATGGATTGCAATCTGTGCCACATAACAGATGCTCATGTTTATAGACACTCAAAGATTCACTGAAGTCTCTGTTGCTATCACCTATTATTCACAAAGGTAGATAGAAGAAATTATTTAAGGCTTTGCTCTCCTGCCCTCCCAACCAGCACCGGGATGCACATGAAGAAGCATCTCTGCAACCTCATATCTCTAGACTGTATTTTCCCAAAGTCCACAATGCCCTGGGAACCTGCCCACAGCAACGAGGACATACCTTCTTCTTGTTGGGTACTGAGCGTGGTGCATTGGTGCATAAAGCTCAGGGAATTTTCAGGATCCAGAACTTCAGAGAAATGCTAGACTTCCTCCTTTCCTCAACCCTTAAATAAACCTACTATTTTTAGTTTAAGCTTTTTAACTTAATTTGTTTCTTCTCCTCCCCCCACCCTTCTCTGTGCATGCCTTCTCTTTCTCCTTCTCTCTGTCTCTATCTCTCTGTCTCTGCCTCTGTTTCTTTCTGTCTCTGTCTTAGTCTCTCTGACTCTTTCTGTCTGTCTCTGTCTTTGCCACTTTGTCTCTGTCTGTCTCTGTCTGTCTGTCTGTCTCTTTCTCTCTTTCTCTCTCTCTCTCTCACACACACACCCCTTCCTATTCTTCTTATAAGAGATTTCAAGCCATGCTGGCAAGATTTGAAACATGCTATGAGAATTCTTGCAAGGACCACCAGAACGTGGGAGAAAGACACAAAGAAGCCAATTTCATTAGTTAAGCTCCAAATACTTACCTACTGTACCCTTTTCTTCAAATACAGAATAAAGCAAGTATACGTTGTGCGATTTACATGGAAGCAACAGGTTAGAGAGACAAAGTCTTTAACGAACATTACCTCCTCTGGTAACCACAACCTTTATTATCCTCCTTTTACAAATAAGGAAACCGAGGCTGCAGAGAAATCAAGTGGCTTGCCCAGAATCCAAAAGCTAGGAAGCAACAGTCAGGTTATGTTTTAGCTCCAAGCCCATTGTCCCTTTCACTCTGCCACCTGGAAAGAAAGAAGAGCACACACAAAAAATAGTGTTTCTAAAAAGGCTGAGAATTGGTCTGTTTGTTGATCACTTTAAAGACAATGTAGATGCCAGTGCCTTTAGCCTCCCTTTGCATCCGTTATAAGTCTTTATTAGATACCTAATTGCCTGCTGTCCTTTGCCTCACCCCAAAAGAAACATGGGCACAATCTCTGCTCACAGAAATGGTTTATAACAAACACAGGTGTGGATAAATGGATAGGAAGGGGGAGAAAGCCAAAATCCACACAGAATAAGGGTTTATTATGGGTACATTTTGTGCAGAGCACCCTTTTAGGCACTGGAAGAGATGGGACATTTAGATAAAACACCATTCTTCCCCCAGTGAAAATCATAGTCTGATTCTAATGGGTGAGTGCATTGATTGAGGTGAGGGAATGTATTGACACAGAATCCTATGTGTCAACATCAATTACTCTGGCAGTGTTTCATTAATAGCTCTATTGCAAAAATTACCTCAGAAGACTTTCCATTTCTCTTTGGTTCTTCCAATCCATTCTTGACCTAATGTGGCCAGATTAATCTTTTTTATCCATAGATGTGGGTTGTATTATCCTTTTGCCCCAAAACTCATCTCAGGTTACTTATGACTGAGCTAGAAAAATTCAAATTTTCTTTACCCAGCATTCTAGATACTCCAGAATCTGGTACTGCCCTACCTTTCTAGTCATAGTGCCTTCTTCCAAGAACAGTCAAATCTAGTTCTCTTCTCTGGACATGCCATGCCCCCTTCATGTCTCTGCTCCTGACATTTTCCATTCTTCCCTTCTTTTTTTCTCAGACCATAGAATTCCTTTCAATCCTTTAAAGTTCAGCTCATATGTCACTTCCTATATTAGGACCTCTTTGGTCCCACTTTTTCCCAATTTGGACATCACAATTGGTAAATATTGCACCTACATGGGTGCCCAAATAATTACCCTATAACAAAATACAAAGCCTCATAGATTTAGACCTAGAAGGGGCCTCATAGGTCATCTAGCCCCAAACCCTAATTTTACAGAGGAATAAAACAAAGCCCAAAGATTTTAGGAGACTTTCTAGTAGCACAGGGAGTTATAATGATGATGCTAATAATAAAAGCTAGCTTGTAAATAGTGTTTTGAGGTTTGCAAAGTGTTTTAAAAACATCATCTCATTTCATTCTCACAACTCTTGGGAAGGATCCTGATTCCTAGATCTCTACTTATTAAGTTGTTTCAGTCATATCTGACTCTTTGTGACTCCATTTGGAGTTTTCTTGACAAAGATATTAGAGTGGTCTGTCATTTCCTTCTCCAACTCATTTTACATATGAGGAAACTGAGGCGAACAGGGTTAAATGATTTGCTCAGGATCACATAGCCAGAAAATCTCTGAGACTGGATTTGAATGTGGGTCTTCTACGCCCAGTATTCTTAACTATATCACCTAACTACCCCTAGATTTCTACTGGCCCAGTTCAAATAAAGTTAACCAGTGACAGGAATGGAACTAATAATTGGAGCTTTTAAAGATGGCAGGTAGGGCATCCCTAGAAACATGTTCTCCTGGCCTGGTTTCTCCCAAACCACAGAATTCTTGTTTTCTTAAGATGAACTAACCAATTATAGATGACACAAAAGGATGCAAACTGGGAATTCCTTTTAAAAATATATTCTGTCATACTGTGAAATGCACTAAAAATCACCAGGGAACCGCAAGTGCCTCCATAGATGTTTCAGATGCTTCTGTAACTGTTCTCCTTGCCTATCACACAGGTAAATGGCTTTTTTGTCAACATCAGTGGTCTCCAGGAGAGAATCCCTTTCCATGGGAGGATCCTGCTTCTGTTCATTCTTTTCCCTTGGCTAGAATCCAGGGATAAAGGTTTGCTCAAGAAAAAATACTGGAGTTCTCTGTTGAGGAGCGCTCACCAAATGCTATCTTTTTTCTTAATGTGGAAAATACAATATCAGATAAGACAAGGACTCAGAAATGTTCTTGCTAGCAATATTTTCCATCTCAACAGTAAAGTGGCTTCAATGTACATGTCATTTAATTTAACTGAAATAAATCAAAGATCAAAAGGCACTCTGGTAAGTCAAGACGAGGGAATTTAAGAGTTCAGAGTTTAAAGCTCTTGATATACAGTTTTAGAATCTGTTGATAGGTATGGTAATGTGGGACACACGCTGGGCTAACTAACTCTCCCCCCTCCAACGCCCCAGCCTGCACATCTAGCAGATTGGGTCCCTAGAGGGTGGTTAATGCATTCAGAGGTTCAAAGGTACTTCTGTGGGTCTGGTCTATTCAACTAATAGTTTGTGAGCCCTCACCTGCTACCAAAGCCTGACTCCCCCCATCCCACCCCCATAAATCAGCATGGATGCTGACATAGAGGCTTTCATTTCCTTAAAACACGTGGAAAATATTTCACAGCTCCAGCTTTTTCATGAATAGCTCTGATTAAAAACTCATTGTTGCGATTTCTCCTTAATCTATTTTTGTCATCATTTTATATGTAATATAATCATCATACATATGAATTATAATAAATATGTAATAAATATGCTCATCCAAGAGAAATTCTCATGTTAGCTCTGTCCAAAAATCTATGTTTAATTTTCCCCTCCCTCCCCAAGAAGGCAGGTAGTGTGACATGGAATATACTCATATTTTGAGAAACAAGACACACATTGCTTAAACTAGAGAAAAATTCATGGAGGAAATTATTTTTTAATTGACTAATTTTTTTATTTTTAAACTCAATTACATGAAAAATTGTTTTTTAACTTTCATTTTATTTAAGTTTGAGCCAAATCCTCACCCTCCCTTCTTTCCTCCCCTGTCCAAGATGGCAAGCAGAAATCTGATATAGATTCTATACGTGTAATAGTGTAAAACATCTTTCCATATTCATCCTTTTGGGAAGGAGAACTTGAAAAATGAAAGAAAAATGGAGAAATCAAGTGAAATATAGTATGTCTCAGTCTGCATTCGTACTCCATCAGTTCTTTCTTTGGAGGTTGATGGAATTTTCATTGTGAGTCTTTGAGGATTTTCTTGGATCACTTATTGCTAGGAATAGCTAAGACATTCATAATATTCATCATATAACATTGTTACTGTGTACAATGTTCTCCTGGTTCTGCTCACTTCACTTTGCATTGCTTCACATAGTTCTTTTCAGGTCTGTCTTAAATCATGCTTCACATCATATCTTATACCAATCACAAACCTCTAACAAATGGTTCAGCCATTCCCCAATTAATGGATATCCCCTTAGTTTCTAATTCTTTACCAACACAATAAAAAGAACTGCTAAAATAGTTTTACACAAACATGTCCTTTCCCCCTTTTTAAAGGATACAGACCTGGAACTGGTATTGCTGGATCAAAGGGTATGCACAGTTTTAAAGCCCTTCAAGCATAGCTCCAAATTGTTCTCTTAGAATGGTTGGATCAGCTCATAACTCCACCAGCAATACATTGGTGTCCCACTTTTGCCTCATCCCCTCCAGGATTTATTATTTTCCTTCTCTGTCCTATTAACCAGTCTCATGGGTGTGAGGTGGTATCTTAGGGCTGTTTTGATTTGCATTTCTATAACCAAGAGAATTGTTTTTAATTTTATTTAATTAATTTAGAATATTTTTCTAAGGTTACAAGATTCATGTTCTTTCCCTCCCCTTACCCAACCCCTCCCATAGCCAACATGCAATTCCATTGGGTTTCACATGTCATTGATCAAGAACTATCTCCATATTATTAATAGAGAGCAATTTAGAGCATTTTTCATGTGATTATATATAGCCTTGATTTCTTTAACTGAAAAGTACCTATTGATATCCTTTGACCATTTATCAATCAGGAGATGACCATGGAGGAAATTAAAGTGAAGAATAGTATGTTTCAATTGACATATAGTCTCTGTTTTTTTTTCCCATGGCAGTGGAAATCCTTTTTCATCACTGATTCCCTTCTAGCTGTCCTGCATCCTTGCTTCATTGATGATAGTTGTCATTCACAAATGATCATCATACATTATTGGTGTTACTGTATACAATGTTCTCTTGGTTCTGCTCACTTCACTTTGATTCACTTCATTAAAGTCTTTCAAGATTCTTTATGTGATCACTTTGTATTTCTTTTGGTACAATAATATTCCATTACATATACCATAATTTATGCCTTCTTCATCTTGAATGTACTTACTGAAGGGTCATTATTACTCCCCACACTGTTTTTTCTGAGAGCATCAGATGTAAGCCTCTTGGGGGCAGACGTTGCTTCCTTTTCTTCCTCTGGGATCCCAGATCATACCCAGTACCTAACATATAGCATGCACTAATAAAACACTTGAATTTAATTTACTCAAATTGAACCTCCACCTTATTAGTAATCATCAGACATTACTTGATTGTATTCTCAAAAATATAATTTTGCTTGGCAGAATTTTAAGGTAGCTGAATGGTGCTAGACTTGAAGTAAAGATGACCTGCATTCAAACCCAGCCTCAGACCCATAATAGCTGGATAAGCTGTATGGGCAAGTCATTTAACCCCTCAGTTTTCTCCTCTACAAATTATATTATAGCATATAATAATATATAATGTACAATAATATCACTTGCCTTTTAATAGGGTTGTTAGGAAGATCAATTGAAACATAAAGTGCTCTGCAAACTTTAGAGCATTATAGAATTCTAGCTATTATTATTAACCAACCATTATCAATTAATAGGAATAATCATCATAATTAATAACTAAAATAATTATTAATAATAATAGCTGGCCTTTATATAATGCTTTAAAGTCTCCAGATCTCTAATTCTTCATTTGAGTATGGAGATCGCCTTGGATTCCCAAAGGCTGTGCTTTTGGGCACAAAGTCTAGGAGGTCTTTCCTAAGTCAGAAAGGCTGTGAGTATGGCTTCATGATAGATTGTCATCTGAAGACCACACTAGCAGGTCTAATCTCAAGGAGGGACACTACCTGGTTGACCATTACAACTTATGAATTTGTCTACTCAGACACTGAGGGGTTAGGATTGAAACCAGATTGGTTTTTAGAAATTAAAAAGTTTATTAAAACTACGTCAAGGTAGCCACACATTGGCCAGCTGATCACTGCATATCAGCCCAAATTTTGGCTTTTTATAACAAGATTTCCTTCATGACATTGACAAATTTCAACTGATTCTCATCAGCAATAGGCAGGACTTTGCAGCTCAGTTCCTCCCCCAGTGTGTGATGCCACCCAGGAGCGACAGGTGAGGTACTTCACATGCCTGTGTGCCTCAGTTAATGCAAGAGGTTAAAATCAGAGATTCTTTGATTTTTGAAATACTTATTTACCAGCAAGACACTTAATGAAATGAATGGTCAGATTGCATTTGCATCTCCAGTATTTAGCATAACGCTATCCATTAAGTACCATTTATAGATGAACTAAGCTGAGAACTTAACAAATGCTTGTGGATCAACTGAAAAGTCCATCCATAGAAGGATAGTTCAGACCCCACAGAGTTAGGGCTACTGGTGCCAAGGGATGGGACTGGGAGCAACTGGAGTTAGTGGCATATATACTCAAGCCACCAGATGGCAATCAGAGTTCAGGCTGCACCAGCTCCCTGCCAACTGTGCCAAAACGAATAGCACTAAGCATTCCCAGCCCTCTTTAGTGTCTCCAGATTTGGGGTTTAAACTCTAGGGGAGATAGGCAGCTTAGGAAACCCCAAAAGGGGGAAGACAGGGAAGGGGACAAGCATTTATTAAGCACCTATTATGGGCCAGACACTGTGCTGAGAACTTCACAAGTATTCTCTCATTTGATCCTCACAACAGCCCTTGGAGGTAGGTGCCATTATGATTCCCATTTTGAAGTTGAAGAAGCTAAGGCAGCCAGAGGTTAAATGAATTACCCACTGCCACACAGGTAGTAAATGTCAAAAGTTGGATTTGAACTCAGGTCTTCCTGACTCAAAGCCCAGTACTCAATCTGTTGCATCACTTAGTTACCTCCAGGGAAGATCTGAGTTCAAGTCCTATCTCTGAAACTTACTATGTGAATGTAGTTGACTCACTTACATCTCAAGGTTCTGGACAATTCTCTAAGGTTATAATTCATTATAGTATGAGCATTGGGATGGCTGGACTTTGTGTTTGCCTTTCTTGCTATGCTTAGCTTGGAGCCCAGTACCTAGTAAGTGCTTAATAATTTTTGACTGATGTGCAGAGTATGTGTCAGTCTGCATTGATAAAGTTTTCCTAATCAGAAATTCTGTACAACTGCAAAATCACAAATCCTCTAGGAAAGAAGGAAGGAAGGAAGGAAGGAAGGAAGGAAGGAAGGAAGGAAGGAAGGAAGGAAGGAAGGAAGGAAGGAAGGAAGGAAGGAAGGAAGAAAGGAAGGAAGGAAGGAAGGAAGGAAGGAAGGAAGGAAGGAAGGAAGGAAGGAAGGAAGGAAGGAAGGAAGGAAGGAAGGAAGGAAGGAAGGAAGGAAGGAAGGAAGGAAGGAAGGAGAGAGGGAGGGAGTGAAGGAGGGAGGGAGGATAAAGTTTTCCTCATCAGAAGTTCTGTAAAACAGTAAAATTACAAATCCTATTGGAAGCAAGCAAGCAAGCACAGTACCTGGTAAGTGCTTAATAATTTTTGACTGACTGAGGCACAGTGTATGTGGGAAGGAAGTGCAGAGTATGTGAGAAGGAAGGAAGGAAGGAAGGAAGGAAGGAAGGAAGGAAGGAAGGAAGGAAGGAAGGAAGGAAGGAAGGAAGGAAGGAAGGAAGGAAGGAAGGAAGGAAGGAAGGAAGGAAGGAAGGAAGGAAGGGAGGGAGGGAGGGAGGGAGGGAGGAAGGAAGGAAGGAAGGAAGGAAGGAAGGAAGGAAGGAAGGAAGGAAGGAAGGAAGGAAGGAAGGAAGGAAGGAAATGTGGTGAAAAAAGAAGTAAATTTAGCAGAATAAATTAATTTTAAAAACATTTTATAACCTTCCCTCAGCTCATGCCCCTATTGAGTTTTGCAGGTTTTCCTGACCCTGATGCCAGTCCTTCCCTCTGAAATGCCCTTCCATCTGCTCTGTAGATCTCTTGCATATTGTATATACCTAATTCTTTTTACATTGTCACCTCCATTAGAATGTGAGCACCTTGAGGGCATGGGCTGAATTTTGACATTTCTTGTATCCTAAGCACTGAGCCCAGAGTCTGCACATAGTAAAGTCTTGCTGACCTGGTTCTCCATCTTGCTTCTCTTGGACTAGTTCCACAGAACTCAGTTATTCCACTTATGTTCTGAAGCCCCATAGCACGGCCGCTCTTGGTAAAATTGATTCAGCAGCTCCCACTCCCTCTTCTATGTTCTGTCCTTCACTTTTAAGTAACTGACAGACCCAAAGGCCACTTTGCCAAGCATTCATTAGGCATAAAGAGAAAAGGGCAGTCTGTCTCCACAAACCTTCAGATCATGTGGCTGCGGGTGATCCTTGACCAGAATGCAAAGCTTGCAGGGACGGCATTCAGATATTGACTAGACTCTTGCCATGGATCGGTCGGAGAAAATTCCTCCTCAGGTGTCCATGAAATCACAATGAATGCTTATCGCAGCCACATTCGCCCTGGACATCTGTCTCCACTAGAAAGTCCCAGCAGGAAACATGATCTCAACACGATCTCAGGCAGCTCCACTTTCTGTGGTTCTCTGCAGACTATTCAGCTCTACACTAGAAGGAAACCAGTAGCTGTTGACTAGTGGAAAGCCACTCCAATGACTGCTATAAGCCATAAACCCAAGAGAGCAGAATTGTGGTGATACGTTAACATTTACGATGAATTACATATACTCACATTCAGAACTGCCTCCTTGGGGACCAAGGGTTCAGCCTGCAAGCATCCTTCCAAGAAGCGGCTTTCAGAAACAGCAAAGGGACTTCCTACCAGAGACCCTGTGACAGCCATTATCCAGGGATTCCACCACCTGTTCCCTTCTGGCCCTCTCCAAGGGTTCAGAAGAGGGGACATCCTCTCCTAGGGTCATTGTACCAGCAATAGGACTATCCTCTGTGGCAACAACTCTGCCCTACATCCGTTGAATTTATTCTGGGTTTATTATTAAAGATATGATCTTTTCTAGCATTCATTCTGACATTTAAAAAACCCACCAGTGAGGCAAAGTGAAGTGTGTGAAACCAGGAGAATATTGTATACAGTAACAGAAATATTGTACAATGATCTACTGTGAAAGACTAAACTGTTATCAGCAAAGCAAGTTTCCAGGATAACCCCCAGAGACTCATGATGAAAATGCTCTCCACAGCCAAAGAAGGAACTGATGGAGTCTGATTGCAGATCAAAGCATGTCATCTTCCACTTTATTTCCCTCATGTATGTGATGTGTGTCTCCTTTCACAGAAAGAGGAATATGGAAATATGTGTTACATGGAAACACTGGTATACCCTATATCAGACTATTTATCACCTCAGGGAGGTGGGGAAAGAGAGAGACAGATAATGAGAAGGTGGGAGGAGGGGGAGGGAGGGAGAGACAGACAGAGATAGAGAGACAGAGAGAGGGGGGAGAAAGAAGGAGGGAGAGAGACAAAGACAGACAGAAAGAGAGACCCAGAGAGCCAGAGAGAGAGAGACAGAGACAGAGAATGGCAGAAAGAGACAGAGAAAGTGAGAGAGAGGGAGGGAGGGAGAGACAGACAGAGATAGAGAGACAGAGAGAGGGGGGAGAAAGAAGGAGGGAGAGAGACAGAGACAGACAGAAAGAGAGACCCAGAGAGGCAGAGAGAGAGAGACAGAGACAGAGAGTGGCAGAAAGAGACAGAGAAAGTGAGAGAGAGGGAGGGAGGGAGGGAGAGACAGACAGAGATAGAGAGACAGAGAGAGGGGGGAGAAAGAAGGAGGGAGAGAGACAGAGACAGACAGAAAGAGAGACCCAGAGAGACAGAGAGAGAGACAGAGACAGAGAGTGGCAGAAAGAGACAGAGAAAGTGAGAGAGAGGGAGAGAGGGAAGGAGGAAGAGAGAGAAAGGAAGAGAATCTGAATGGGAAAATGTCAGAAAATGTAAATTGTCTCTAAAATGTAATTTTTTCAATACAAATTTTGTTAATTTAAAAAATTCATCAGTAACATGTAGATGTTACCTGAGATAATGTGACAACAATCTCTTTGTTCAACTAAAGGATGGAGGGAATTCAAGTCTTCAAATTCAGACTCCAACAAGCAGAGTCAAAACAAAAGGTACACAGATATGGGAAGTCTGAAGCTCTTTAGGATAAGTAGTGTCTTAACTGATGAGGAAAAATACCAAAAAGATTTTGGCTAAATTGGGGAATGAGGCTGTTGTTTGCAGTGGAACCTCTGCACTCCCCAAAGAACATTGTTCTTTTTCATGGTCACAGATTCTTTCCCTCCAATACCCCCCACCCCAACCGAGTTCTGGCCAGCCACTTTGTATAGAGCATCAGTCACAAGGTAGGTAGGATAAGAGTCTGGATGACTCAGCTCAGGCAGACTCATCACCACCACTGGATAAACAACTCCAAGAAGGCAATCAGTTGATCATCTTCATATACTTATGATCATAGAATCATACATGAGGAGCTCTCAGGGACATCAGAGATCGTGCAGTCCACTGGCGTCATTTTACTTTTCAGGAAACTACAGCCCCCCAAAATTGACTTTCCCAAGACCACATTGGGTAGAAGAGCCAGAGGACTGCCTAAATCTCTACAATCTCCCAGAAGTGCCATTCTGCGAGATAGAATTCCGGATAAACCAGCTCTTCCTACACATTTTACAACTCTGACTGGTAATGGAGAATGACAGCATTTGTGAAGAGGAGATCCGAACCCTAGATTAGTATAGAGAGGTTTAAATTTCACTTGTGCAATTCTTCTTTCAAGCCCACCTATTTCTATTTAACCCTCTGAATCCCAGTTCTACCCATAGCTTATCTAAGATTTAGCCATCAGGACCAATTTGAAGATTCTTGTGGGATGCAGAGAAGTTTCCACCAGGGATTGTTCTAGACTTTCAGACATACTCCGTGGATTAGTTAAAACATGTTTGAACAGAGGTTTTCTAAGTTGATTACTGAATATGATTTAAAATTGGGGGTATGTGTACTCTATTCTTTAAAAAAAAAAAACTCTTACCTTCTATCTTTTTTTTTTTAACCCTTACCTTCCGTCTTAGAGTCAATACTGTGTATTGGCTCCAAGGCAGAAGAGTGGTAAGGGCTAGGCAATGGGGGTCAAGTGACTTGCCCAGGGTCACACAGCTGGGAAGTGGCTAAGGCCAGATTTGAACCTAGGACCTCCCGTCTCTAGGACTGGCTCTCAATCCACTGAGCTACCCAGCTGCCCCCTCTTACCTTCTATCTTAAGAGTCAATACTATGTATTGGCTCCAAGGCAGAAGAGTGGTAAGGGCTAGGCAATGGGGATCAAGTGACTTGCCCAGGGTCACACAGCTGGGAAGTGTCTGAGGCCAGATTTGAACCTAAGATCACTTGTCTCTAGGTCTGTTTCTCAATCCACTGAGCTGTCCAGCTGCCCCCTGTGTATTCTTTTCTGCTCGTGTGGGTAAAACATATCTCAAGCACACCTTACCATAAATGGACAGTTATATTTTAATATGTGGACACATCCCTCATCTCACGTAATGAGTGTCCCAGACAAAGCTACCCCAGACTCAGGGTACTTAGCTGAGCGGAATCTACTTAAAATGACAGCCTATAAACCCCTACTCATGCATTTAATTTTATTAGTCAGACAGAGAACATAATTCAGTTTATAGTCACTTAATGAAATAGCATTAAAGAAAGAGTTCTACTCAAATATTAAGCCTATGACACAAATCATGCCACAAATATACACGCTATCAGTGGACATTGAGTGGAAGTGAGTTTCCTACTCACAGATAGGAAAACATATGACTAAGGCTCATGCATTGAGGGGGGATGCATATCTACAATATTTTAGAACCACCAGGGTCTTGTGGTGATTTCATTATCCTTCTCTGCCAGTCCTCTTCCCTGCCAATCTCAGGGTGGCATTTGGTATTTCACTGGAGAGTAGACTCTGCCAGACAAGTCAGCATGGTGTGGCGTCTCTGCTGGGCACTATTATCCCCAGCTTACATTTGGCCGCTTTTTGGAAATGCTCCATTGGGTCCTACGGTTGCCATCGGTCCCTGCTAAGCATTGGTCTACTGGATGCAATATTAAGGAGTTCCTCCCTGCTTCTCGCTTCTCATTTCATCTAGAGCTCACTGTTGGCAGATTACCACACATCAGACTCCTCCCTCGCCTCTTGTCTTCTGTCTCATAAAAAGGTGCCTCTCCTGTGTCTCCTTCCCTGAAGACTCTCAACAGGGTGATGGTGGTGATAATGCACATTCGTCATAAACCGATCCTTTCCAATTAACCTTCTGCTGCTGGGATCTTCCGAGAGCAGAATGCCTTAACCCCACCAAAGCCTACTTTCTCTTCAAGCTCTTTAAAGAGTAAAGGGAATGGCATGTGCCACCAGGTCAGTGGCAGAGATTCCTTCGGTGAAAGTGGTCTTCTGGTGTCTTTCTTAACCCAAAGAGCAGAGTTGACTTCTTTCTCCACCCAGTAGTCATTTTCCCTTATTTGGGTCCAACATTGGGTGATTTAGAACCAAACTGAATTCACTCATGCCCCATCTGCCTCCTATATCTATATATACACATTCTTAAAACAAGCTGCTCTTTCATCCCTACAGTTATACTGTTTTATAGCCTTTTGGTAAATAATACTGGTATATTTCTGCCTAAATAGGAAAGGGGAAACACTGTTCAGGGGACATCTGTGGTACCATGATATTAAATTCATGACAGTGGTAAATATTTGAAACAGTTGCTCTGTGCTTTTCATTTTTTAATGATTTATTATAAACAATATTAAACATGAATACTGCCAATTAAATTTGCTTTGCAACTATTTACATTTAAATAAATGAATTGCAAAGCATAAAATGTCATAATAGCATTTTAATTACTCTAGCTAAGTCTCCATGAGGATTCTTTGGCCATTCATCCTTATTTATGTTTTCTCTTCTATGGTGATAGCTGAAAGGGAGCTGGAATAATGGGTAAAAGGCTAGGCATGGATTGAGGAAGACCCAAGTTCAAATTCTGCTTCTAACACACTAATCATGACATGATAGCCAAGTAATTTAAACTCTTAGGGGGGCAAGTAGGTGGCTCAGTGGACAGAGTGGTGGTCTTGGATCCAGGAAGACTTATCTTCAATCCTAGCCTCAGACACATATTAGCTGTGTAACACTGGGAAAATCACAAACCACTCCAGACTCTTTGCCAAGAAAATCCAGATGGGGTCACAAAGAGTCAGATAACAGAAAAAATGACTAAGCTATCTTGGGCGACTCTCTGCAATGATAAGTGACAAAGTTTTTTTCTGTCTCTAATGATGGAAAGAAGTGATTAAGGATTTAATCTTCTGAAGAAAACAGAAGGGGATGGGATCGTGTGTGTGTGTGTGTGTGTGTGTGTGTGTGTGTGTGTGTGTGTGTGTGTGTGTATAAAAGAGTTGGCCTTGGCAAGAAGAAGGTTAGGTTCTTCGATGGAGACTAGGGGGGAAGAGAAGAAAGTAGGAGATGAAATCAAGGAGTTTTATGATGAAGAGAAGGAGAATAGAGAGACTTCTCATAGGATACTCTTCTTTTTTTTTTTTCAAGAAAGTAGGAGGCAAGATTCTCCAATGTGAGGGACTTGAGGTAAAAGATGTTTGAAGTTGCTTCTGTGGAGTTGAGATAGTGAATAAATTAGGGAAGAATAAAAGAATCTCTTTGCTGCACTGAAGGCCAGTGTAGTGTTGGATAATGTAAATAGGCAATATATAAAGTCAGAAAAATTATAAGATTCCTTCTAGTTTCATTAAGCAGCTTATGAATAGAAAAGGAGGAGGCAGGTGGTGACAGTAATTTAGGGTTAAGGTTTGAGAAGAGAAGAATAGTGATAGGACAGTGGTCAAAAGATTCAAACACAGAGGACAACTGAAATGGCTACTCAATTGAGATTAGAGGGGGGAGAGATGGGGAAAGAGTGAAGTCAAAACAGGGATAAAATCATAATGAAGTACTGAGGTGGACCAGTAGAGTCAAAATAGAAGAGTGAAAAATCATAACCATCAAAGTTCCCCATAGAACTCTTTTTACAACAACCACAGAAAATATGCCAAATTGAATTCTGATTGGGATAGCCAAGAAAAACTCCCTGTGAATCACTTTTCAGCCCAGAACAACTTAGGAAGACAGAAAGACAGGCCTGTGGGCAGGGATGAGGACTGGCCAGGGTTGTCATACAGTGAAATAAGAAATATTAGACAGCGTGCACAGCACCTGGTTTGGTAGCAGATTCAAGACTCCAGCAGAAAAAAAATCCCATTGGTACCCTTTTACTAGCACTGAGAGCAGAATCGGGAGCAACCTTTTGCCTAATTACCATCTTCTAGGTTATAGTTCTGATGTAGACAGCTGCTCAAGCAAGGGTTACAACAAAACAGGGGCCCTTCCTATGTACCAGAAAGGCAATGAAAAAACATCTCCCCAAATCACACCACATTAGAAGCAATCAAAACTTATATACCCCTGTACTGAGCAGTAAAAGCAGCAGAAGAATATAAAAGACAGAATTCAGGGCAGTCGTTGACCCCCCCCAATTCCAGAATTCATCAGAACCCAGCTCCAAAATCAAAAACTAGGCTTGAACAATGAACAAAAAACAAAAAAAGAACCTGACCATAAAAACCTATTGCAGTGAAGGGGAGGTTAAAGATATAAACTTGGAAAAGAGACAATGGGGATACAGAAACAAAAATAAAACCATAGTAAACAAGGGGATGATGTGGCTATACTTATGCTTTAAGAGCATCATTGTGACAGGTAAGTGGAGGGTGGGTGAATATTTTGCCTGCCCCTACCACGAGGTAAGGCCCATAGCTGAAGTGAAATGGATTGGTGCACTTCTAGGCCAATACAAAAGTCTTGAACCTAGTGTGAAGACTCGAGGTTAATGTGTTTAACATGCTAGACATAGGCTTTCCTTGTGTCCAAACTCACTCTGAAAATACTCACAGACGAGTATCCCCAAAACCTTGGCTCCTATAATCTGGTCCCTTTTCTGCCTTCCATAATGTGGTAACTTTCTGTAGTCCTGGCTACTGACTGGGTAAATGCATCATTGCTTGGATTATTTAATTGGGCCATGATTCAAGGACCTGTTATAGATTTTTCTTTTTACTTGGAATTTTTACACATAAGACTTTGATAGTCTATATTTTCATCCAGTATTTTCTTTTTATTTGGATTTTTCTGATGTCTTTTTAAATTCTCTTGCCAATTTATTCATATACCTCATACCTCAGCCATACATCCCTAAGTGATCCTATATTTTTCAATCACCCACAACACGGGGAAATGTAAAAAAAAATATTATTATTTAAATTGCAAAGTTTAAATTCTTTTTGAGAAGAATTTTAGGTAAAGAAAGATGATACCTCTCTGAATCCAGAAACTGAACTGTTGGAGAAGATACCATGAAGAAGCCTACAGACCACAAGTGCACAAAAATGAACTTTGGGTGTGGTTGATTGAACATTTATTTGTATGTATACTATCATGCCAAATGGGACTACCCCCTAACTGACTTTTTGTCAATGTGACCAGCAATTATGGGTTTTGGTTTTTTTTCCCTCTTATCCTCACATTATTGTAATTTTTAAGTTGATTATGTTTTCATGATCCTTTTGTGGAAAAAATTAATTTTTCCCAAAAATGATCACACGAGGAAATGTAAAAAATAGACTTGAATCCAGGACTTCAATCCCCAGAAGCCCTTGCTCCATTTCCCCAGAATGCTTTGTAATCTCACCTGGGCGGAGAGCTAGATGGGGTATTTAAACCTGGTTGTGAATAGGCTCAGCCTCTTTTGGACTTCCGTTTTGGAGCAGATGCGTCTCTTCCATGATGTGAGGTTATCCTGTCTAGGCCTCTGTGGCCTAGGCATGTGCTTTCTTATTCTGTATTTTCTTTAATCCTTAACCTTAAATAAACCTCATAAAATATAATACTCCTTGCAGAGAGAAACTAATTTCTATGTGCTTCAGTTTCCCAAAATTTTAATCTTTACATGGGTTGGAAAGGAGATTGATTCGAATCAAGGACACTAACTAGATGACTATTGCAATAGACTAAACAACAGGCAGTGAGAAGGTTTGATCCAAGGTGGTAATTCCGAGAGAAGAGGTTAGATAATAGAAATGCTATGGAGGCAGAATTAATGGGAATTGCAAGTGTATTGGTTATGGAAGGACATGAGGGAGAATGAAGATCAGAAAATGTTTTAAAGATTGTAAACCTAGGTGACAGGAAAAAATGGCACCTTCAACAAAAATATGGAAGCCAGAAAAGGAGGAGGAGGGTTGGTTTAAATGGAAAGATAAGGGATATTGCTTTGGATTTATTGTATTTTCTTTGATATGCCTATGGAATGGCAATGATAAGATTCCATTTCTAACCTTAATCCTAAAACAATGTAAGACTGGAGTTCAAGAGAGAGTTGAGGGCTAGATATATGGCTTGCAGTGTCATCTACATAGAGATAATAATTGAACCCAGGGAAAAGCTGTAGATGTCACCAAGATTTAGAGAAGAAAGTAACAAAGAGGAGTCACCTAAGCAAATAGGGTATGATATAGATGATTATTCAGCAAAAGAAATTGAAAAGGGAAGGTATAGGAGAAAGGCCAAAAGAAATCAATGTCACAAAAATCCATGGAAGAAAAATGCACTGGAGGAAGGAATGGTCAAAAGCATCAAAATATTCAAAAAAGTCAAAAAGAATTACACCATTAGATGTTATAGTTATATCATTGGTAACCTTGGATAGAACAGTTTCAGTTCAGTGATGGTATCAGAAGCCAGATTGCAGCAGATTAAAATGTGAGTGGTAGACAATTAGGTGGAGGCAATGAATGAAAAGATGTTTGTTTTTCAAGGGCGTTGACTTTAAAAGAGAAGAGAGAAGGGGCAGATAGGTAGTACAGTGGTTAGAGCACAAGACCTAGAGTTGGGAGGACCTAGGTTAAAATTGAACCTGAGATACTTCCTAGCTTTGTGACCCTGGGCAAGTCACTTAACTGTGATTGCCTGGTCCTTGCTTGCTTTTTTATCTTAGCACTGATACTAAGACAGATGGTGAGAGTTTTAAAGAGAGAGAAGGATAAGAAAGAAGAGCAAGAGTTTAGAGGAAGGGCAGGGTCAAGTGAAACTTTTATTTATTTAATTTAAGGGTGAGGGAGATCTGGGAAGGTTTGGCAGAAGGGGGGGGGGGGGGCTAATAAATTGCCACAACAACTGATTAAATTGAATAATAACTAAGAAGCTCCTGGATATAAGATCAATTCAGCTTCCACAGTGTGCTAGTACAGTGACCCAGACTTGTTAGCATTTTAGAATTATACTCCTCAAGTCCCCATTAGTAGACAAGATTGACTCTCTCCCAAGGAGACTGACTTCAAGACAATAGACCTTAGACCATTCCTCAATCTCAGAAAGCTCCCTACCAATTTATTGGTTGAACCAACGTTCAAACCATTCTAACAAATCTCTAAAGATTTGAAATCTCTTGCAGAGTTCTAGTTAGTTTGTGACTGATGCTATGAAGTTAATAAATGATGTCATGGCTAAGAAAAGAGAGAACTAACTTAAAGATCTCCCAAGCCTATGATCTGTCAAATCCCAATGATCCATCTGTGGCTTTACTCATTAGCATGGCAAGGATAGATCTACTTTTCCTTATTCCATTCAAATTTTTAACAAAGATTCTGGCTGCTTTGATATAACCTCTTTCTTAAAAAAAAAAATGCTGTTTCTGAGACAATACACAATAGCCACAATCAACCTCTCAAAAAGAACGTCCTGTGAAAATAGTTTGACAAAACTGCCTAATTATGCTGGTGGCATGTGTCACTTTCACTTTTAAAGTTTACTGATTGTTAATGGAAAGGAAGGATGTGTGCTTGAACTTTGATAGTTTGGCATTAACATTTTCCATTGTTTCTGACCTGAGTTTTGTTGCCTTTTACTGTTATCTTCATTTACATCCCTAAGACTACTCAAGTGTTCATTTGGCTCTGCTTTCTCCACTCCAAATCACTTCAAAAGCCTCTCTGAAGTGGTTTTATTTTTCTTTCCTTATAATACAATAAGGTTTCATTAAAACCATATAGCACCATTGTCCAACATTAAACACATTCTTTCTTGGTTTCAAGCTTTCTGTCACCATAAATAATAGTAGGTATCTTTTGTATCACATTCTAAATGTTGCAGAGCATTTTATCATTTGATCCTCAACAACCCTGGGAAGATAATTAATCAAGATGATAATATTGGCTAACATTTACATAATGCTTACTATGTGCCAGGCAATTTGATCCTCACCACAATCCTGGAAGATAAATGCTATTATTATTCCCATTTAATGAATGAGGAAACTGAGGAAAACAGATGAAATGACTTGTCCATGGTCACATAATTTGAAAGTATGTGAGATCAGATTTGACTCTCTGACTCCAGGTCTAGGGTTTTATCCACTGTGCCAGTGAGCTGCCAGCATCATAAGTGATGCTATTATTAATGGGGTTTTTTTACATGTGGGTCTCACTATCATTGCCAACAAATATGAGTAACAAATTCAGTAGTGAGATCTCTGAATCAAAGGATGTGAACAATTTAGTAACTTTTCTTGTGTAATTCCAAGATGTTTCCCATAATACACCAGTAGCAGATAAATGCCTGCCTTCCCACACAGTCCCTCCAACTTTGAATTTTCCCATTTTACCACTTTTTTTACCATGAGAGATGTATAATGTTTTTTTGTTGTTGTTGTTGTTTTTAAAAAAAAAATCCTTACTTTCAGTCTTGGAATCAATACTGTGTATTGGCTCCAAGGCAGAAGATTGGTAAGGGCTAGGCAATGGGGTCAAGTGACTTGCCGGGTGTCACACAGCTAGGAAGTGTCTGAGACCAATTTGAACCCAAGACTTCTCATCTCTAGACCTAGCTCCCAATTCACTGAACCACCCAGTTGCCCTGGATGTATAATGTTTTAATAGTAATCCTTCATTATTAGCAATTGAGAATACTTTTTTATGGTAAATAATTTGCATTGGTTCTTTTGGAAATGCTTTATATTCTTTGTCAACTTCACTATTGGAGTTTAGCTCTTATTCTCAATATATAAGACATCTCCTATAGTTCTTATTTGACAGGAATTTTATTGGAGATGTTAAATGCAAGAAGTGTTTTTCCATAGGTCATTTTTTTCTTCCCTGACTAGTATTGTTTGTGTTCATGATGAAGTTTTAAAAACATTATGAAATCAAGATAGCATTTCTTTAATTTGTAATTCTCTCTATTTCACTTGATCAAATTTTTCCCAAATTGTGAAAGACAAAGTCTTTCATTCTCATGTTATTTTTGGTGAATTTTTCTATTACCACTTCCTCCTATCCATATGGAATTTATTGCAATATATAGGATAAGGAGCTGATTTAAACTTATTTTCTAACAAACTAATTTCAAATGTTTTATTGGTTCTTGTTGAACTTTCTTTTATCTTTTTTTCTTTGATTCCTTTCTTAATACTTCCCTTCCCCTCACCTTGTCCCAGCTCTCTAGCCAACTGGTATCTAATAAACAAAGTAGGTTATTTCTTCTCCTCTGCCCCAATGCCCCAATTTCCACCACACATTAAACACCCAGTCTTCGATGAATACTTCCCCACATCCCTACCTCTGCCTGAGGTAACCCAGAACCTTACTCCTCTCCAACCCTTATGATCACCATCCTTTCTTCAACATTGACCAATGAGGGACCATCTACCCTGACACTGCTTCCCAACATCCACTAGGTCTTCCTATCTCCTGATTAATTTTGTCCTCATGACTTTTCCATCTGCCATGAAATTGAATAATCCTTTATGTATTCTCCCCTAATTAGAATATGAACAATAAGAGAAAAGTTTGGTCCCAACTTTCTATTTCTAGCTCCAATGGTTGGCACAATAATTTATTCATTAAGCACTTACTAAATGCTTTTTCATTTAATATAATTCTTTATCTTATTAGAAATTAGATTGCTGCCTATATTTTCTTTTAGCCTTCTTTATCCTAGCTATTCTCCCCATCTACTCTTCTTTTTATTTTCATTTTTAATATTTTGTTTTCCCCCTTGATTACACTCACACAAAAATTTTAATCTTTATTTTTTAATACTTTGAGCCAAATTACCTGCTCCCCTCATCCATCCTGGAGAAGGCAAGCAATCTGATATGGATTTTTATGTGCAATAATGTAAAACATTTTTCCATTTAGTCATTTTGTAGAAGAGAACTCAAACAAAGAATGAAGAAAGTGAAATATGGCATGTCTCAGTCTACATTTAGACTCCATCAGTTCTTTCTCTGGAGGCAGATGGCACTTCTCATGAGTCCTTGGGAATTATCTTGGATTATTGTACTGCTAAAAAGAGTCATTCATAATTTTTCATTATATAATATTGCTTTTACTATGTACAATGTTCTCCAGGTTCTGCTTATTTTACTTTGCATCAGTTCATGTAGGTATTTCCAGGTTTTTCTGAAAAATTTTCTTCTCATTTTTTAGGACAATAGTAAGTATTCCATTTCAATCAAATACCACAACTGGTTCGGTCATTCCCCAATTGATGAATATTCCCTTAATTTCTAATTCATTGACACCACAAAAAGGGCTGTTATCAATATTTTTATATAAATAGGTCCTTTTCCAAATGGTGGGAGTAAAAACACCAAGGAAAGGTAACAACTTGACTAGAGGGATGGAGGGGATATTATTGAGGAAAGACTCTAAATGAACACCCTAATGCAAAAACCAATAACATGGAAATGAGCTCTGATCAAGGACACATGTGATACCCAGAGGAATCACGCATCGCCAAAGGGGGGAGGGGAAGAAAATGATCTTTGTATCTAACAAATAATGTCTGAAAATGACTAAATAAAATAATGTTAAAAAATTAAAAAAGAAATAGGTCCTTTTCCCTTTTTTTATCTCTTTGGAATACAGACCTTGTGGTATTGCTGAATCAAAGGTTATGCACAGTTATAAAGTCCTTTGGGAATAGTTCCAAATTATTTTACCCAATGGCTGAATCAATTCACAACCAACAGTGCATTAGTGTCCCCATTTTCCCACCCCCCCAACACTAATTTTTTCTGTCATATTAGCCAGTCTAATAGGTAAAAAGTGGTAAAACAGGTCTGTTTCAATTTGTATTTCTCTAATTAGGAGTGATTTAATTTATTCCAAGCTTTCTAGTAGACCAATAATTCTCAAATTTTCTTTCCTGGATCTGTTTTCTAGGTCAGTTATCTTTTCAATGAGATAGTTCATGCTTCCTTCTATTTTCTCATTCTTTTGATTTTGCTTTATTAATTCTTGCTGTCTCATGAGATCATTAGCTTCTAGTTGCCTAATTCTAGTCTTTAAAGACTGATTTTTCAGCTATAATCTTTTGGTTTTCCTTGTTGGTTTAGTCCATCCTGCTTTTCATGGTTTCCAGCAGGTCAATTAAGGTATCCTTTGCTTATTACTTCATTTCGTAAAGATTGGATTTGGCTATCTCCTGATTGTAACAATGAAGGTACTTAGCTCTTCCTTTATTGTAAGATAAAATTGTAATCCCCAGTCCATTTTTAGATTTTAATACCCAAAAGTGTTAACTCAGTATTTAAAGTAGATCTACCCATTTTAACCACAAGAAGGTGTGAACTAACTACAAAAAGGTGGGAACTAACCACAAAAAGGTGTGAACACCCATTGCATACATTGAGTGGGAGGTCTGTGACCCACATGTGAAAGAATGGGCAGTCCTGGAGAGGAGTGTCTGCTGTGATTGGTAGATGTAAAATTTAGGGGAAGTGATACAAGAGAAAAAGATCTTTAAATAGATGAAACAGAAGTACATGGAGAATAATCAAGAATGAACTAATTCAGTAACTTGGAGTTGGACTGATCATCATCATTCAGTCACTTGGAGTTGGAGGGAAGACAGATCCTTGAGGAGAGACTGGAAGACAGACTTGGACTGAAGACACTTGGCTGTGGAACTGGACCCCTGGAGGAGCTCGTGCATGAGACCTCAGACTGCTTTCCTTTTAGGTGGTCACCTTGGTGAGTGTGAAGGCTGACTTAGTTTCCTTGTCCTTTCTGGAGGTGTAAACCTTTGAGAAAGGCCCATTGTCTTGAGACTCCTTTGCCCTGATTAGGGCCTTAGAATTTCTGCCTGGCTCATAGGAAGTCAGAGTTTTTTTTTTTCTCTCTCTCTTGCTTAATATCTTCCCTCTATTGTAAAATAAACTACCATAAATTCCATTTTACTTTGTTCATTCATTTTGGGATTTAGTCATTAACTCCCTGGCGACCACCAATTAAATATTCAGTCCAATCATAACAAATTTAACAATTTGATTTCTAAGCCTCTTTTTCCATATGGGCAATTTTGTCCTTTAAGCTGTTATTTTCTTTTTGTATTTCATTCATTTTTCCCCACTTTTCTTCTACCTTTCTTACTTGGTTCTTGAACTCCTTTTTTAGTTCCTCAAGAACTTATGACTAATTTCCATTGTGGGGGGGAGTTTGGATGTATTTGCTTGTTTGTCACTCTCTGCTGTGGCTTCTGTATTTTGCTCTTTTTCTCCATAGAAATTATCCAGGGTCAAGATGTTGGGTTTTTTTTTTGTTGTTGTTGCTGGCTATTCCTTTTTCCAATAGTGGATTGGGGTTCCTATATGTTGAGTGTTTTCTTACCTTCTGTCTCATAAGGCTTTACTTTGGTAATATCTTCCCTTCCCAGTCAGAAGCTCAAGTGAGGGCAGGTAATGTGATGTTTTTTGTGTAGCTCACTTTAAAGTATTTTGCCCTGAGGCTATCTATCCACCCCCTGCTGCCTAGACTTTGTCTAATCTTGTTTCTGCCCAAGCTCTAGGGGTCTGCTGCCCAAGCTTTGCACTCTTCAGCCTCAAGTCTCAAGTCTTGCTGCCAAGGTTTTGCACTGCCCTCAGGGGTAAGTCTGTGATGCTTTCAGTCAGTCCCTGAGAATTTAGAGATTGCCCAGTCCTCACTCTGACTCTGGCATGGTAGGTGGCATGGGGAAGGGGTGATAAGCTTGCCTTTTGATAAGTGCAGTTTTGCCCCCACATAATGTGGGAATCCACAAACACTACCTACCTTTAAGGCTGAATCCAGTGGGAGAGCCCCTTTACTCATCCAATTTTGATTTCTGTTCTTTAGAGATACTTTGTAATGATCAATTGGAAGGAAATTCAGAAGACTCCTATTACTAGCCACCATCTTAGCTCCATCCTCTCAAAAGTGATTTAGAGCATGAATAGCCTTGATTTTATCATCTGAAAATTCTCTGTTCAAATCCTTTGACAATTAATCAGTTGGGAAATGAATTTTGTTCTTATAAATTTGACTCAATTCTCTACCTTTATTAGAGATGTTTTCTATTAAAAAAAATTCCCTATTTGTTTCCCTTCTAATCTTGGCTGAACTAGTTTTATTTATTTAAAATGTTTTTCATTTAATATAAACAAAATTATTCATTTTACATCCCACAATGCTCTCTCTCATTTGACAGTGTATACTGTATACTAGAAAATCACCTAAAATCTAATTCAAGCAATTAACAACTTTAGCATAGCTGCAGGATATACCCATATAAATCATTAACATTTCTATTACCAACAAAGCCTAGCAGGAAAAAAGTAGAAAGAGGATTACATTTAAAATAAATGAAGACAATATTAAATACTTTGAATTCTTCCCACTAAGACAAACACAGAAACTGTATGAACACAATTACAAAATACTTTTCACACTATTAGAGATACATCTAAACAATTGGAGAAATATTCATTGCTCATAGATAAGCTGAGATAATTTAATAAAAATAACAATTCTATTTAAATTAATTTACTTTTTTTCAGTGCCATAACAATTAAACAATTAAAAATGATTTTATGAGCTAGATAAATAACAAAATTCATCTGGAAGAACAAAAAGTCAAGAATAACAAGGGAATCAATGAAAAAAAATATGAAGGAAGGTGGCTTAGCAGTACCAAATCTCAAACTGCATTACATACTATTCTGGTACTAGCTAAGAAGCAGAGTGGTAAATCAATGGAAAAAATTAGACTCACACTACACAGTGGTAAATGGCCATGATAATCTAATGTCTAGTATTCTCTAAGTATACTGTCATTATCTACAAAGAGAACAGTTTTATTTCCTCATTTTTTATTCTATTCTAATTCCTTCCATTTCTTTTTGTTCTCTTATTGCTATACCTAGCATTTCTAGTACTATATTGAATAATAGTGGTGCTAATGGGACATCCTTACTTCACCCCCAGTCTTATTGGGAATGTTCCTAGATTATCCCCATTACAAATAATTCTTGCTGATGATTTTATTTTTAATTTAATTTTTAATTTAATTAATTAATTTAGAATTTTTTTCCATGGTTCATGATTCATTTTCTTTCCCTCCCCTCATGTCCCCCCCCTCATAGCCAACATGCAATTCCACTGAGTTTAATATGTGTCATTGATCAAGACCTTTTTCCATACTATTGATAATTGTACTAGGGTGATCTTTTAGAGTCTACATCCCTAATCATATCCCCATCAACCCATGTGATCAAGCAATAAATTTTTCTTCTGTGTTCCTACTCCCACAGTTCTTTCTCTGGATGTGGATAGTGTTCTTTCTCATGAGCCCCTCAGGATTGTCCTGTATCATTGTATTGCTGCTAGTAGAGAAGTCCATTACATTTTATTGTGCCACAGTGTATCAGTCTCTGTATATGAGGTTCTCCTGGTTCTGCTCCTTTCATTCTGCATCAATTCCTGAAGGTCTTTCCAGTTCACATAGAATTCCTCCAGTTTATTATTCCTTTTATCACAATAGTATTCCATCACCAACAGATATCACAATTTGTTCAACCTTGCTGATGATTTTAGATGGAGACTACTTACTATTTTAAGGAAAGTTCCACTTATTCATATGCTTTCTGACATTTTTTAAATAGACATGAATGTTAAAGTTTGCCAAAAGTTAGTTCTGCACCTATTGAGATGATCACATGATTTTTGTTGGTTTTGCTATTTATATGGTCAATTATACTGATAGTTTTTCTAATAATGAACCAGTCCTGTATTCTTAGAATAAATCCCAACCAGTAGTGCATCATCTTTGTAATATATTGCTTTAATCTCCTTTCTAGTGTTTTATTTTTAAATGTTTTTCAGTAATATTCATTAGAGAAATTGATCTATAGTTTTCTTTCTATGTTTTTGCTCTTCCTGGTTTGGCAATAAGCACCATATTTGTATCATAAAAGGAATTTTATAGGATTTCTCCTTTGCCTATTTTCCCAAAGAGCTTATATATTTGAATTGATTATTCTTAAATGTTTGGTACAAATCACTTGTGAATTAATCTGGCTTTAGTTTTTTTTTTTCTTTAGAGAATTCACTAATGATTTGCTTAATTTCTTTTTATAAGATAGGGTTATTTAAGTATCCTATTTCTTCTTCTGTTAATCTAAGCCATTTTTGTTTTTGTTAATATTCATCTAATTCACTTAGATTGTGAGACTTATCGGCATACAATTGGACAAAAGAGCTCCAAAACGTAAGGTGACATCAAATCATTAGAGATTAAACTTTGGGTGTGGTAATTTATCCAGTTCAGATTTCATCTAATTGTACCATGAAAGATAGAATGAGGCAATTGGTTGGTGCAGCAGATAGAGCACTGAGTCAGGAAAACTTGAATTCAAATCCATTCTCAGATGCTTTCTAGCCATAGGATGCTAGGCAAATCACCCAGTGTCTGTCTGTCTCAGTTTCCTCATCTGTAGAATGAAGATAAAAAGAGCACCTTGCTCCCAGGACCATTGCGATGATTAGAGAAACATAATTGCAGAAAAGTGTTTAGCATGGTATCTGGCACATAGTAAGTGCTATGTAAATGTTAACTAGCAATATCATCATCATCTTCTTCTTCATCATCATCATCAACATCATTAAAGAACTCCATCAAGAATTTTGCTGAAATTTAAGTACATTATGTTTTAAGATCTATTGAGGTCATATTTATAATGAAGCACTTCATACTGTTCCTGACACATAGAAGATGTTATATAAATGGTTTTCCCTTATTCTCATCCCATCCAAGGTATTCCCTTGATCAATAAGTCAGCTTTTTGGTATTATACTATCATCCATTTCTTTTGCCTCTTCCACATTTAGCACAGTGTCTGGTATACAGCAAGCACTTAATAAATGAGTGCTGCCTTTTTTCTTAAGATTTCTTATTTCTTTTATGTGATAGAATTTGGGTATTATATCAGAGCCACTTTGTTGCACAGTCTTCAGTTGATGGTTTTATGAACCATTTCCTCTGTCAGATCTCTTCCCTTTCTCCTGGTTTTGGTTATTATTCTTTTTCTTTTCTTTCTTTCTTTTTTTTTTTGGTCCTGTATGACTGTTGACAAATTGATAAAGGAGAGCTGACTCCAACCACTCAATAAATCATCTTATGGAACATCCATCCCCTTTCACTTGTTCAGCTCAAGTTCCAAGCAATAAGGGATTAGGGAAGTATATTGAGTGTCCTATGGAGGGAATCAGAATAAGGAGAAATTAACTGAAATGGAGAGAAGAAAAGTATCATTATGAAATACATTAAAAATAACAATAACTCACATGAACTTGGGACTTTAAAGCTTGTAAAGTACTTTCCTTCTAAATTGGTTCAAAAGCAAAAGTTCTTTAGAATTCAATGCATATATTTCTCCAGAAACTTTGAGTTTTTTTACTTTTACCCGTCAAATCCAGGGTTTGATCTCAAATTAAGACCAAAAACAGAGTGAAGGGCACTGATACTTTAAAATCTATCAAACTCTTTTAGACATTTGCCAGCCAAAGACACAACACTTGAAACATTCTTATGTTATTCTCTTATCAGTCAAAAAGCTTTTAAGCAAAGCCATTTCACTGTGAATATTATGTCTCATCAAAAATGTATCCAGAAAAGATAATGAGTATGGACTTATTTGCTGCCTTTGGTTTTATTCAGTTGGATGATGCTCAGTAAAGCACTCACAATATAGTAGTATTTGACTATTGACAAGCAACAATACTCACATGGTCTTGACACACATAATGCCTTCTTTTTCCTAAAATAAACCTGTATGAAGGCATCACTGGATAATTGAATTATTCAGATGACCAAAACCTACCACCCTAAACACCAAATTCCCCTTTGAGTTTAACCAGGAGAAGGACAATTTTGTAAACCATTTTCCCCGCTTTCTTGGCTTAATAATCATGTTAAATATAAGAGTCTTTTCTTAATGATCGTCATAATAATTACTCATACTTATGTGACATTTTACAATTTGGAAAGCACTTTATTCCCAGCCATCTTGTAAGACAAGCACTCCAAAGGATCATTAAGTTCACTGGTTCTTGTGCCAGAAGCAAGTAGAAGTGAATCAGGAGGCAGGACAAGTGAATAAAATATTTTAGAATCCTGCTGCTAAGGGATTTGTTTGAATACAGGGAATATACTCTAAAAACAGAGAGAGAAAGACCCTGTAGCTTTCCTCTAGTGGAGCGAGAGACTCCATCTTTAAACTAGTCTCCAATTCAGTGTAAATTGAGCAACCAATTTTCTTGCTCATCTCCTGTTCTCCTGGTCTGTTAGTCATAAAAAAAAAAAACCAAACCACTTTGTTCTGCTCTCCCCCAAAAAAGTAAAGTGGTTAGCAGATATCAGATAAATATTGATTACTTAATGATTGATTGCAGCATCCTGTGATAATTTATTGTTGTGTATATGAGTGTCCCATTACCAGAGAGTTGGCCATGACATTGGCAAGGAATGCCCCCAAAGACTTAACGACCCTATAAGTATGACCACTAAGAAAGCTGCTCCAGTGACCTGTGAGTGTCTGCACTGTTTGTCTTTCTACCTATGCTAATCACCCATTCTATGAACACACTCCTCCCATAAATTTGCCCCAACACCATTTTGCATTCCCTCCATCATGGGCATTCCCTCCATTGTGTAACCTATCCATGCCTTGTCATCCTAGGGGCTTCTTCTAGGTTTGTTTGTTTGTTTTCCACAAATACCAAAGTGTCTTTGGGACAATCCTGGTTTGACCAAGATGAATTACACTGAGACAATCTCCTTTCTTGGGCTGGGTACCGTATTTTTCTTAATATAGAATGCTATGAGTTCTTTGACTTCTGTGTCACAGAGATGAGTCACAAGAGGCTTACAATCAGCCTAAGCCTCTAGAATAGTTTCTTGAGAACATTTGATTAGCTATACCTTTGTTAACATCTATACTTAGAAAGTTGGTTTTTGAATCCAGTCATAGAATTTTATATTTGTTCCTTTTAAATGGCATCTTATTCAATTCTGCTCATGTCTTCTGCCCATTTGGATACTGATTCTATCATTCAGCTTGCTGACTCTTAGTCCTCATTCTATGTCCTCTGCATTTGACAAGTGGGCCATAAATCCAACTCATTGATAACAACATTGAATAACACAGTCAAACCTATGCTCTCTGGGGCACTTCCCTGCAGACTTTCCTCCACTTAACATGAACCATTAATAACTATGCTTTGGGTCTGGTCCTTCAACCCATTTAGAATCTACATGATGGTATTTTTAATCAATGATGGGATGTCGACCCCAAGCGTATGAAGACTTCTCCTAGCAGAATGGGCAGGTAAGAACATTTTGTTCCAATGGCCATGAATGGCCAACTAATGTAGGTGTTGTGGGGCACTTAGAGCTCAGTCAGACATTGATGATGCCAAGGTCATCCACTGCATCCCAGGTCATCACCAGTCATTCTAACTTTTGTCTTACCACTGGACTTGGATGACTGAAAAAGAAAGTGTGAGACTGATGACTTTGTGCAACTCTGCCTCACTTACATCTAATTCACATGCAAGTCAAGATATCACCTTCACAATGCCATTGGTCCTCTCTGAAAAATGAAAGATGAACAATTATCAACTAGCCCACATCACTCTATCTTGTCCACAAAGGCAATGTCATTGTGGCAAATATTTTGCTAAAACTTAAATTCTATTCACAACATTCTCCTAATCTACCAGTCAAAATGGTAATGAGATTAGCCTGGCATGAGCTATTCTAAAGGAAGTCATATTTACTCTTTTTCCAGTGACTTCTTTCTTTTCTAAATTCATATAAACCATTACATATCTGTTTTATTTTGTGTGTGTCATTTCATTTCCTCTTAGAGGATATGGAGATCTGCCACAACTTTTGATCTATGAAGTGGTTCTTTGGGAAGTTGAATGGAGGTCCTTAGACTGAAGGGCTCCCATTGTTTTAAAGGAACAGGCGGGATGGAGTTATGATTTTTTCCTATCTCACCACTGCACCCCCACCACTCCTACCATATCAGGTCGGAAGAGTCAAGAGATCTAGAGAGATATGTTTAAAGAAAATGAGACTGTACTCCTGCCAAGACGGAAAAACAGAATTACATCAGGAATTTGAAATTAACTGTATGCCTTTTGTCACAATTTGCCTAGACTTTGTGCCAGACACACTTTCTGCTACTTCTTTGCTCATTTATTCAGGAAAATGAGTTTTTCAGACCTATCTTGTGTCCTTTGGATTAGAGATTTATTCCTTATTAGAATCGGAGAGCTAGGGAATTTCAAATAGCTTGTGGGAAAAGATCAGGAGAGGATGGGCAAGGGCAAGACAATTGTCACTGATATTTCTAAGCCCAATGGGTATTTGAAATACTCTGGAATAAAGCAAGGACCTTAGGAAGGAGACCTGAGATTCAGATGATTTTGCCCCTTTGTTGTCCCAACCATTTATTTACATAGCTCTCTCGACATCTAGCTAAGAGCTGTCGTTTCTTTTGGTCAGTGATCTTGCTTCTAGCAGTTCCTTTCTCCTCTGTCTCATTTGAAGTTTCTAGTCTTCGGTGGACTGGTAAACCATACAAGCAGGCTTATTAGAATATTGGGTAGATTAAGAATAAATAGACACTTAGAGTGGAATCTAAGGACATTCTTGTGAGTATGGATTTTCTGACATTTATTTTGACTGCTCGCAGGCCTTTCAGGATGCCATCCTGACTCTTGGCTGCTTTCCAAATAGTTAAGTTTTCCAGGAGTGAACTCTTAACAAGTGAGAGTTATTATATATATATATATATATACATATATATGTATACATATGTATGTATGTATGTATATATATATATATAGCATGTTTGGGAATACTTCAAAAGTGATGAGATCTCTGATTACCCAAGCTAATGAGACTAATGGAGAACTCTTCTGATAGACAGTACAGAATCCTTTTTTCTCCATTATCAGAATCAGAAAACACTTATTGAATACCCACAGAATAAGACATTGTGGAATTCAAGAGATCATCAGATGTAGAACCATAGTAGAGTTTAGAAACATAGAACCAATTCCATTATTTTATAGATGAGAAAACTGAGACCCATTCATGGAAAGGGACTCATCCAAGGTGATACAAAGAGTAAATGTCAGGAAAATAAAAGAGTAAAAATGGCAATGTCAGATATGGTAGGATATAGAAGGAAGAGACCTCAATGATCATAAAGTAAGGGGTTTGGAATTGGAGAACCTTTGGGCACATCTCTGCTCCTCAGGATTCTCATCTGTAGAATGGAATCTTGACCACACATAAGACAGATTCAAGCTCTAAAGCCAATCCTGTCTATGTTGCAGATGCTTTTCTAGAGTATATGCAGATATCTTGCCACTTATAAAGCCCTGCCTTCCTACTCTTCTTCCTCTTTGCCATATTCCCCATTTTTTCTAGATCCAGAGTATTTTCTTAATCACTTTCATATTAAATAGCAACATATTTAATTAGATTTTATAAAATTAAGGTAAATTAAACCCAGCAGAGGCAAAAATCAAAAAGTACAATTGTTCCACTCATTCTATGTTCCAACTATTCAACAAAAACAACAGCTAAGTGCCTCAGTGGACAGAGCGTCAGGCAGAGTTGAGAAGTCCTGGGTTCCAATCTGACCTCAGACAATTCCTAACTGTGTGATCCTGAGCAAGTCACTTAGTCCCCATTGCCTAGCCCTCACCATTCTTCTGCCTTGGAACCGATACACAATACTGAATCTAAGATAGGGTCTTTTGGAGAAAAACAACAATTAATTGGAGAGGCAGCTAGGTGGCACAGTAGAGAGAGTCAGGATTTGAGTAAGAAAGTCCTGGATTCTAATGTGACTTTGGACTCTTCCTAGCTGTGTGACCCTGGGCAAGTCACTTAATCCTCATTGCCTAGACCTTATTAATCTTCTGCCTTGGAACCAATACACTATATTGATTCTAAGATGAAAGATATGAGTTTAAAATATATATAATATCCTATAACAGTCCTCTTATCTCCCTAATAAAACAAGAGTGATACATAAAAATCTAAGACAAAAAGGGTTGTGTACTGGAGTGCACTGTAGAGCACTGGGCATGCTTTCAATATTTCTCATGCTTTCAGATATATGGATGAATAAAATAGCAGTATGCCAGCCCCAGAGTGCCAGGAATTCCACCCCAATGTCTGAAAGTTTACTCTTGATTGGTCTGACTTGTTTATCTGCCTGTCCATGAATTCCACCACACCTTACCATGACCACTGGAAAGGATCACTACTTAAAGTTCCTAGGAATAACAGTCCCTAGAACTCAGTGGCAAAATGATCTACAGGACTCTATGAGCCCATGGGCTCTATCTTTTCTCTTTCAAAAGTTTTTGAGCCTCCCCATCAACCCTAGAGACTTAAAGGCCAGGAGATAACAAGGTAGAATGTGGGACTCATGGAAAGGGTCCAGGGCGCCTCCCTTTCCATATTATGTCCACTTGCTATGATTCCTTCCTCTTCCCAAGAGTATACTGCAGCCAGCTCCAACCAGCTGGGGAGAGCCCATTGTTAGATTCCACTGTGAGCATTTATGCTTTAGAAATTGGCAAATACTTCATATTAGTGCTTGATTTATTGTTTTGTTCATTGTCTAGACTTAAAAGTGAAGGATATATGAAGAATATGTTAATAATGGAGACCAAATCTGAATAAGTGTCAAGCATACTTTTTTTTCCCCTGGAGAGAGAATTCTTTTATTTTTCTCAACCCTGGCCTTCTATCTTGGAATCAATACTAAGTATTGGGTCCAATACAGAAAAGGGGCTTGCCCCATGTCACATGGGTAAGAAGCATCTGAGGCCAAATTTGAACCTAGGACCTGGCTCTCACTCTACTAAGTCACCTGTCTTGGAGAGCCAATTCTCAAACATTTACCAGAATCCCATTATTTATAACCAAATAGACAGACAATGAGAGGCCAACTTATTTATTTCATGATAATCTAATTTATAAAACCAAAATGACACAATGATTCATGTTATGAAAAGGTCTCCCCTAGGCTCTCCTTGATTTGGGCACTCCTCTACAGGGCTAGAGTTACCTTCTAGATCATTAATTACATGACAGAGAGACTAGGGTTGGAACGATGCTGAGTTAAAAAAAGAAATCAGAACTGAAATTCTTAGGTGTTCCTTTCAATTAAATATGACTCAGCAATAATGTTCATCTCAGCCAAAAGGATTTCATGAAACATTATTTGTAACCTTTCCTGGAAGAGGCAGACACTGAGAAAAGCATGATACACCTTAACAAATGGATATGCCATATCAGTAGCAAATCTTATTTTCTATTAGCATCCTGCTGATATTACAGAGAAGACACTCAGAATGCTGAGCGGATGCCCTGTGATGATCTTATGGAAAGATACGCATAAGAGTGGCACAGGATGAGAAAGTAAGGATGGATATGAATCTGAATCACTGGAGGGAATATCCACTTTGGAGTACTAGAGTGTGATAAATTGTCATCCTCATGGTTTTTAAGATTTGCCAAAAGTTTTGCATGTGATCCCTTTTGAGAGCAATTAGTGCAGTGGTTATAGATCACCGAACTCAGAGTCAGAAAGACCCACATTTAAATTTTGCCTTAGATACAGTAATTGTGTGAGTCTGGTCAAGCCACTTAATTTCTGTTTGCCTCAGTTTCCTCATTTGTCAAATGGAGTAATAACAGCACCTATCTCACAGCATTGTTGTGAAGATCAAATGAGTTAACATATGAAGTGTTTTGTAAACCTTAAAGTACTATAGAAATTCTAGCTTGTATCATTAGCTATTATCCCCAGGACAACCCTGTGAGGAAGAAAACTCTAAGAGGCACTAATATCCCTCTAAGTATTTATGTAGGCAACTAAGTGGTACAGGAGATGGAGCACCAGGTCTGGAGTCAGGAAGACCAGAGTTCAAATCTGAATTCAGACACTTACTAGCTGTGTGACCCTGAGCAAGGTGCTTAACCCTGTAACCCTCAGCTTTCTCAGCTATAAAATGAGCTGGAAAAGGAAAGAGCAAGTCACTCTAGTATCTTTCCCAAAAAGAATTGGAAACTAAAGGGAAGTCCCTCAACGGGGTAATGGCTGAACAAACTGGTATATGATGGTGATGGAATGAACTGGATGATTTCAGAAAGAGCTGGAAAGACCTACGTGAACTGATGCAGAGTGAAATAAGCAGAACCAGGAGATCATTATACACAGTAACTGCAATATTGTAGACGATCAAATGTGATAGACTTTGCTACTAACAGCAATCTAATGATCCGGGACAATTCTGAGGGACTTATGAAAAAGAACAATAGCCACCTCCAGAGAAAGAGCTATTGAAGTAGAAATGCAGAAAGAAAACATGTGATTTATCACTTGTTTTTCTGGGTATATTTTGGAGGGTTGGGGTTTTATAAGATTATTCACTTAAAAAATGAATAATATGGAAATATATTTTGCATGTATATACCAAAATTGAATTGCTTGTCAGCTCTAGGAAGGGAAGAGGGAAGAAGGGGAGGAATAATATGGAGCACATAACTTTGGAAAATTTATATGGAAATTTGTTATTAAAATAGTATCCTTGCCAAGAAAATCCCAAAAGGGGTCATCAAGAGTCAGACTCTTAACCAAACATGGCTAAGCAATAAACATTAATGTACCCATTTTAAAGATGAGGCAATGAATGCTATAATAAGTTACATAATTTGATCATCATCACATAAACTAGTCAGAGTCAGAGACAGAATTCTAATGCAGGTCTCCTCACTCTATGTCCATTGTTCTTTCCCCTTAAACTAAGATACTTCTTAGATTTTTAATTAGGAAATAATTGATTTATCAATCAGTAAGAAATGTGTGTGGTTCTCCGCTGATCCCAGTCCCCTATCATATCCAAAGGGATAGCCTAAAATAGTAATGGGATAGAAACTCAGAGGCCAGACAAAAAGAAAGGGGGGGGGGAGAAGAAAACACAGCACCCCTTGGTGACCTGCTTGAATTTTCAGTATGAATATTGAGATTTTGATCTTCCAGGAAGAGAGGCGATTATGTTAAACACTTGTTTTTTAATGAAGTAGTTGCAAGGTTATGCCTCTCCCCTTTTGGTTTCTATGGTTTCATTCAAGGCATTTTGCTATTAACAAATGAGAAAATGTGTTTTAAAACATAACAGACACTAATTGGGAGGACAGTAACAAAAGATTTCAAATAGTGAAAAAAAAAGAATAATTGGTGTATCCTTGACACTTCTCTGACTCATAAAAAAAGAAGACTCAAACTGTAAGATTCAATCAGTCTCCTGTATGTCTTGAATTAGGAATTCTAGTGAGGAACTGATTGCAAATCTTAACACGACTTAGAAAATTCTTGGCGTGGTACAAAGAGAACATGATGCCTTCAAGAGCAAGAGAAGGTGCATTTGGGCAGCTGGACATGGATAAAATATCAGCATCGAGAAACAATGAAGCCTTTAAAAACATCCTGAGCCCAAGGCTGGGTTTCCTTTTCTCATTTCAGGTCCCTATTAATAAGCTCTGATACTCAATTTATCTCTTGTCTGGAGCCAGGATTGACATAAAGGGGTTGGCTCCCATTGTCAAGTCCTGCAAGGGAGATACTGCTTTCTCCTAATGTGTAAAGAAGTGAGTTTTTTAATTGCCAACCAGGAAAAAAAAGAAAAAGGTAAAGAAAAAAGATGCATTATTCATATCCACGTCCCACTAAGAACATCAAACATAAATGCCCATCCTAGATGTTCTCATTCTTTACCCCCCCCCCCAATTCCCATCCTGGCTCTCCAAGAATCACCTGAATTCACTTGGGCAAGTCAGCTCCGTTTTAGACTCAATTGCTTCAGTCTAGGTTAGATCGGTTGAATTAGATAAACTCTGACATCCCTCACATTTCCAGCCTACAATCATAGGATTTGGGTTCAAATCATGTTTAAGTTGTGTGAGGAAGGGCAAATCCCTTCATCTCTAAAATGTGAGGAGATTGGACTAGATGGCCTCTAACGGGGCTATCCAAGAATCCTAAGGCAAAATAACTTTCAATGCATTTTAAGAACACTCTCTTTGAGAAAAGACATCATACCCCACTTCTTTGCAAAGGTAAAAGGAACAATGAGTATGAAACACTGAAGTATATGTCAGATTTTTTTTTCAATGTATTGATCAGTTTTGCTGTGTTTCTCTTTTTCTTTAAAAAAGTCTTTGTAGAATAAAATAGTTCTTTCAAAGGAGAGGGGGTAGGATCCAAGGAAATAATTAAGCAATATTATAAATAAGATAGTGACAAATGTACATGGCTTTTTCTATACAAATTTTACATACGTACAATATCAATAAAATTTCATTTTAAAAAAGTATCTCTTCTCTCATAGATAAATGGACCTTGAACAAAGTCTCTTGGGAGGAGGGACATGGAGCTATTAATTCAACAGAAGCATGTAGGTATTCTCCCTGGAGTTTCTCTTTTTTGAAAAACAGTATTGCTAACCCACTGAAAAATCCCCATCTACTTGGCCATCTCCAAGTTAGACTCCAAGTGTGCCCAGACTGCATCATAGTGGAAGAATAAGTTTGTTCCAAAGTCTTCTCATCTCCTCTAGAAACTCTCCAACATCCAGTATCAGGAAACAATGATGATTTCTGGAAAGAGCAGTATGGATGAGGAGCACATTGACATGTAGAAAGATTGGGAACATTGGTCTTTCATCATGGGTTTTTTGACTCAAGATGCTTCAACTTCCAGGGTGCCTCAGTAGAGAAAAAGTCAAACCTGAAGATGAAAGGTTTTGAATTCAAATCTGTCTGTGTGACCCAAGGAAAGTAACTTAACTCCAATTGTCTACCCCTTATTGCTTTTCTACCTTGTTATCAATACTTAGTATTGATTCAAAAAGGGTTTATTTTTTTAAAGATGTTGCAACTTCCATCACTGTGGAACTAATCTTTTAAAAAATATTTCATTTTCCCTATTATATGTAAAAAACAACTTTACCAAGTATTTTAAAATAATTTTTGAGTTCCAAATTCTGTCCCTCTTTCCCACTCTTCCCCCTCTCTGAGATGGTGAGCAACTGCATATAGGTTTTACATATACAATCATGTAAAACCTTTTTCTATAGTAAGCATTTTGTGGAATATCTGAAGAACTAATATTGATCTTTTTTTTAACAAAATAGGAAGAGTTCAGATGTAGAATCTTTCATTTATCAACAGTGAACACCTTTGTTTTCTCTCCTTTTGGTAGGTGGCAAAAATACCACTAAGGGACAGAAAGCATCCAAGCTCACTTCCCCCATTCTGCTAAAGAAGGAAGAGCAGGGTGAGTGAAAATTTAGCTCGATGTCCTGTCATTATGGCTTGTAAATGATTGTTCTTCTTATTGTGGTGTGTATCATTAATCCCACTATTCATTCCATTTTAAATACAGTAAATTATTAAAATTATATGAAGCAAAAAGCTCTCTGGATCAGAAACACCAGCCTTTGGTCCTGACTTTGTGTCTTATGAGCTCTTGGGCCCTGAGGAAATCATTTCTCTTCTCAAGGTGTCTAAGTTTCTACTTCTGTAAAATGGAGATAATAATGCCTGTCCTGCCAAAATCACTAGGGTCTGTGATGACCAAATGAGCAGTTATCAACAGCCACCTACTCTGTGGCAGGCACTGTGCTAGGAACTAGAGAGAGGGGGAAAATCCGCTCCTGCCCTCATTAGGTTTACATCCCAATGGGGAAAACAACAAGTACATGAACAGAGACTTCCAAGATACATACAGAATTGATGAAAGGCAACCCTAGATGAGAAGGTATTAGGTCTTGGGGGTGGGCCCTGGAGAAGGTCTTTTGCAGAAGGTAGGATTTGAACTAAGGCTTGAGAGAAGCCAGAAGAAAGGTAAGAGGTGAAAAGGAAGAACATTACAGGCATAGAGGAAAGTCTGTGGGAAGGAATGGGGGCAGGAGATGCAACCTATATGAGGAAGGCCAAGTAGGTAAGATAAAATGGACTCTAAAGTGAAGGGGCCTCTGAGGACCCATCTACTTCCAAATTTGGGCAGTCCTGGGAGGATTTGCTTTCAATAACTGCCCCTGACTCATAATGTGGAATTGTGGGCAAGTCAGTTAAGTCCTCAGCACCCTAAACAATTCTTTCAGACAAGCACTTGGTCAGCAAGCATTTATTTAGTGCCTACTGTATGGAGGTATGAATATAAAGCATAAAATAATGCCTGCTCACTAGGAGCTGTTGTAAGACTTCAGAACAGCTTCAGACACACATTGGATCAAGAAGTTTCCTCAATAGGAGATGAAATCATAAGCCTGGACTAATCATTGTAATAATTCCCTTGCTCTCTTCTTACCATAACGTTCTACCCATGCATAAGAGACAGTTATTCCCTTAGCATCAAGCATAGGGCAGTATTTAAGTGAATAGTAATTAAATGAATTTAATTATTTTGCAAATAATGGTTGTTTCTAATTTCCAACTGAAGTTATATGCACTAAGTGAAAAATGCTATTAGGAAGATCTGGTAGATGCTGGACAGTTCAGATGGCTCTGGTCCAACACAGTACCTAAGATGCAGTAAATGAATGAATGCTGGTTTCCTTCTTCCCTCCCTCCTTTCCTACATCCTTCTCACCTTCCTTCCCTCCATCCTTCTTTCTTTCCACCTCCATCTTCTTTGTTCCTTCTTTCATCCCATCTCCCCCTTCTTTCCTTCCTTCAATCTTCCTACCTTCCTTCCCTTCTTTCCTTCCTCCCTTCTTCTTTCCTCCTCATCCCTCCCTCTATTCCTTTCCCCCTTCCTTCTTTCTTTTTTTTAAACCCTTACCTTCCATCTTGGAATCAATACTGTGTATTGGCTCCAAGGTAGGAGAGCAGTAAGGGGCTAGGCAATGGGGGTTAAGTGACTTGCCCAGGATCACCCAGCTAGAAGTGTCTGAGATGTATAAATGGAGATTTTGAGCCTTTGGACTTCATCCCCCAGAAGCCCCTGAGTATTTCCCAAGATTCCATTTTCCTGCTTCCCCATGTTTTGTGTGATTGTATTTGAGTGGCTGTAATTCCTCCTTTTTTCTCTCTTGGACCTGCGACCAGGCTGAAGTCAGGCAGTTCTTTTGTTTTAGTTATTAATAAGACTTTATAAGAAATAATATTTAGTTGTTGACTATTAATTTTAAAACCCACAGAGGTCAGAATTGAACCTAGGACCTAGAACATGACACACAATCCACTGAGCCACCCAGCTGCCCCAAGTTTTAACAGGTAAGAAGTAGCCAATTGAAAGAGGTGCAGCGGTGGAGAGAAGACCGCCTGCAATTCGAGGACCTTTGTTCAAATCATTCCTCAAATGCTTACTCCCTTGTCAAGCCACTTACACGACCTCAGCCTTAGTTTCCCCATCTATAAAACAGGGGTTCAGACGAGATAACCTTGGTAATTCCTTTCATTTCTACGTGCTTTGATGACTCCTCTGGGATCCAGAGAACCTTGGTGATGCATGTGGGCAGAGGAATACCAACAGTAAGCACAAGGGGGCGCTGAGAGGGTGAATATGCCACTCCATCCCCATTGCCCAGGCTGGGCTCCCAGGAGAACTCTCCCCAAAGCTGCATAGAGTCTCCTTGCTTCTGCTGTTTTTCCCCTTATATTTTACAAATAAACAGTGATGCCAAAGTACCGGGGTTCCAGGCACAGAGTCCGCAACCTTCCCCAGGCTGTGCCACCATGTCAACAGACGGCACTGGGAAAAGGACTGGAGAATCCTTTCAGATGGGAGCAGGGAGGGTCCGGGGAGGCAGGGGAGCCACAGGCTTTCTGGGCTTAGCTTTCATCTTGGCTGCAACTTGCAAAACGGAAATGCCTGGATTTCCTGATGTTACGAAGAAATATTGCTCCAAGCAAACAAAAATAGACGCTGGGCAAGAGGAAGCTAATATGCACATGTTTCCTCCTCGGTCCATTTCTTTGACACAGGTAGCTTGACGTTCTAAGCCGGGAAGATCTGTGGCTTTCATGGGGGAGCAGGGCAGAGGGCTGAGGTTTCCCCTGTCCCCTCTGGTGGCAGCTCCTGTGCGGCTCTTCCCACGTCTCCCAGGGTATTGGGACAGACGCAAGAGAGACCGCTGAGGCCACTGAATCCAGTTCCCGCCTTTTACAAAGAAAGAAGCAAAGGGTCTCGGCCAATGGCAAACAGCAAGTGTGGAAGGGGACAGAGCCAGGCCATCTGACTTCCCACCCGTCACTGCAGCGGCTCCAGGGAGAGCCAGAAGGAGGCTGTGAGCTAGGGTAAGGTGGGAAGTCCCAGCAGGAAACCAAGATTTGTATTAATGAATGTAGAGTCATACTAGTGATGATAAGAGAGAACTGAATTTCCTGAGTTCCGATTCTAGCTCAGCTACTTTCTAGCTATGGTCTTCATGGCATTTCCTATTCAGGCTTCAGTTTCTTTATCTGTAAAATGAAGGAATTGGACAAAATCAAAGGTTTTTAAACAGGCTCCTCTGGCACTCTGGGAAAACATATGGACCCCTTCTCAAAAAAATGTTTTTAAATGCGAAAATAAGAATAGGGTTTTGCAAAGATAACCAATTATACTGAAATGAAATGATCAAAATATATTTTTAAAAATAAATTCATGTGGGCAGCTAGCTGACTCAGGGCTGGGGACTAGGAAGTCCTGGGTTCAAATTTGGACTCAGATACTTCCTAGCTGTATTATCCTAGAAAAGTCACTTAACCTTGATTGCCTAGCCCTTAACCCTCTACTTCCTTGGAACCTATACTTAATATTGATTCCAAGAAATAAGAAGGGTTTTTTTTAAAAGACAAATAGGAAAAAAATAATTTCATAAACCCCAAGATAAAAATCTAAGGAGCAAACAGTGGCATCAGGCTCAAACAGAAGCCACTGAATCTTACATAAGGATCCCAGAAGGCCACATATTGACTTAGAAAACCAAATCTTAACATTATCTATATCCTATTCTATTTTATACATTTATTTTGTTAGATATTTCCCAGGTACATTTCAATCTTGTAAGGGAAGGTAAGGAGCAGTTGGGAAGGTGGAGGACCACAATGGGGCAAAGAGACTACCTTTCCAACTCTAAATCCTAAAATCAAAGTAATACTTCTCAAAGATTGATTCCTTTAGCATTGGACCCACTCCCATCATCATCAAGACCATCATTCATTTAGTGCTTTCTAAGGTGTGCAAAGGACTTTACAAATCTCTCATTTTCTCCTCACAACAACCCTGGCATGAGGAATGACCAGCATTCCACCAACTTTCCCCTAGCCATCCCCTGAAAGAAGGATGACCAACTCAAGATGAGGAGTGAAAGCAGCATTTTGGACCATGGCCAATATGGGATTTTGCTTTCCCTTTCAGTGAATGTCTGTTCTGTTGGTGGATTTAGAGTAGGACAAAAAGGCCCAATCCTAGCTGATTTTTTTCTCATAGATGATTACATCTTTTATAGTGAATCTACTTATTGAAATCTCTACAGCTCATATTGTCTAAATCAAATTAGTCAATCAACAATCAGGAGACATGCATTTGTATTGCCCCAAACAAAAATAAAAAGTTGTATTTCTTTTGTTAAAAAACCTTTTTTCCTTTGCCACATGGAGCATCCTATAATCATAGATGCTTAGAATTGGAAAGTCTGGACTTTAGAATTCGTGGACCTTACTTGACAAAATGGAACCTGAACTGAAAACTTGTTTAAGGTCATACAAAAAGTAGGAGTCAAATTCAGAACTCTGAATTCTAAATTAAATAATGTTTTATCTTTACTTGGCAGCATTCATTCATATTAGACCTAGGAAGGCACAGAGCCTGGATCCCATTTATCTGGTCTTATCCAAGGAGGGCCTTCCCATTGATCCATCCCCTGAAGGTATACCAAGCCCCCTCCTGCAGGAGCTCCCCATTTCTTGTTACTCTTATTTCCACTCTGTTTCATTTCTCCCATTTCTAAGAATTCAGATGAGAAAACTGAGGCTGAGAAAAGTGATATGATTTTTCTAAGATCCTATGACAAACTTATGCCTTTAAATTGAAGAAGCTGAAGGAGGAACCATGGTTCAGATCTTATCTCTAGTTTCCCCAACTGCAAAATGGAAGTCTTTGGACATGAGGCTTTGGGGAACAGAAGAAATAATCCTAGATTTGGTTGTTAAAACCTGTAAGGCTCTTAATCTTTCTGAGTCTGTTTCCTCATCTCTAAAGGGACTAGAAGACATTGGAGGGTCTTTTCTCCTCCAAGTCAAAGAATGATTTCATGACTAGAGAATGTGGCTTATGAATTTGTGCTACTCACTCAACTCTCACTCAAATCTAATTTTCTCCCAAGTCAAGACCTCATCCATCATCCACTATTTCACTCCAGCATCATGACGTCATTGGTCCTCTTTGAAAACAAAGGATGAACAATAGCAGATGGATTTTAGGGTCCCCCAGAGCTCTAAAATCTCTGAGCCTACAGTGTTGACAGAGCTTTCTGATTTTTAGTCTGGGTTTAGAATGCAGGGTCCTCTAGTTTGGGGTCTTAGATCTTGCTGATCATGTGGGGTTGTTCCCTTATTATGTGGCAGAGAAAAATGGAAACAGTCCAGCCATGTACTCCTTCCTGGAATTTGCATGCAGGACTGAATACCATAGTGCCCAGGCCTGTTCTCTTGCTAATGCAACCCTGGGTTACCATCCTACTTGCTGAGGCAGCTTTGGGCCTGAGACTGATAGAATGGGTAGATAAGCCCAAGCAGACTGCTCAAATAACCCTTCTCCAAACTTGAGAGGACCCCAGAGGATGAACTGCAGGGAAGGAATCTGATATCTGATGCAACCAAATGGAAATTCACCAAAGCCCTCCATTTAGCTTTAACTCGTGTTGATTAGAATGGAAATTTCTCACTCTTGAGCTTTTATGTAGCCACAGATCAAGCCGTCTCTCTGTGGTTTTAAAGTGACTGGTTCATTGTGTCATAAAAGGCACAGACTAATAATATATCATAACCACCTGCAAGAAGCCAAAAGACACAACAAAACACCCAGAGAGCTTCCTAGGTAGTGGCTGCATGAACTTGTAGGTTGCCATTTTTAATTAGGAAATCATTTATTTGGTTATCAATTTATTCAAAACATTTTTGACTCTAAATCCTTCCTGGCTATGAGCTTGCTGACTCCTATTGGATGGGAGAAAATGAAAAAGGAGCAAATTTCAACTTGATGTAGGATGAGAAAATCACATACAATCTGCATAATCAATAAATGGAATGGTTCCTTTGCTTTGGAGGGCTTGAGGCAGAGACTGGATGCTAGAGGGGACACTTTTCAGTCATGGGATCCCTTCTAACCTCAGAATTCTGGAATTCTGGGAAACTTACTCCTTCCCTGGCTCCTTTACCATCAGCTTACTGTCTGCCTCTTTAGAACTGGGACATGGAGCCCAGCTCCTGGTTGTACAGGAAGACGTCAATGCTTTCTTGATGTAGTTCTAAGGGAAGCAATGGAATGAGACTGGCATGGGAAGAAGGGGATAATATCATTCAATCACAGGATCTCAGGGCTGGAAGTCACCTAGCTGAGAGACCACATAAGCCTAAGTAGAGTCTAGATTTGGGTTGGTGGCACAGGAGATAGAAGGCTAGAGCTGGACTTGGGGAGGCTTGAGTTCAGATTCATCTTCAGACTGTTACTATATGACCTAGGTAAGTCACTTAGCCTCTAATAACTGGGTAGTGCAGTGGGTAAAGTACTGGTCCTGGAGCCTTAGGAAGACCTGAGTTCAAATTCAGCCTCAGACTAAAACTACTATGTGGCCCTGTGCAAGTCATGTAACCTCCCTTGACCTCCATACCTCATCTGTAAAATAGGGACAATACTAGTACTTATCTCCTAGGGTTGTTGTGAGGATCACATGAGATATTTGCAAATCTTAAAGCACTATGTAAAAGGTAGCTATTATTATTAATTTCAGAGTTTGAAGGGGTCTTTGAGGTTATCTAGTCCAACCCACTGGACTTGCCCTGGACTTTGATGTCTCTGAAAGACAGAGGGAGGCTGACAACTTTGAGTAGTAACTCTGCCTCTCTTAAATACAATTCATGTGAAAGACAAGACATCGCCTGGTGATATATTGGTCCTCTTCAAAATGAAAGACAACGATGAGTCCAAACCAAAATGGAAAAGAAATCCTCTAAACAATATGCCCCCAAATGAACCTGACCCCCTTAGAAGACTTCTAATGAGGAAGGACACAAAATCCAGCTCTGAGGCAGCCCATTCTAATTTTTTTGTTCAGCTGATTTTCAGTCATTCCCAGCTCTTTATGGCACTGCCTAGAGACTTCCTTAAAGGTTGGCATGATCCTTTAATAAGCACTCTTTGAATTCTGTTATTGAATCAGTTCAAAACCCACCCAACTGTGTTATCATTCAGTCTCCACGGATCCATTTTGATCTTGATGCTATCATGAAAGGTTTCTAAGATTGCTTTGTGGAAATACAGAGAGACTGTCTGTGGCACTCCCCGATCTACCAGTCTAGTTACTCAGTCAAAGAAGGAAATGTGGTTAGTCTGACATGACTTGTTCTTGATAAAAATCCATGCTGGCATTTAATGATTAATGTTTCCTTTTCTAAGCACTTATAAATCATCCCTATAAAAATATGCTCTCTATTTTTTTTCAGAAACTTAAGTCAAACTCAGCAGCCTGAAATTTGAAAAAATAATACATTTTCCTCCCACTTTTGAAAACTAGAGCATTTGTTCCTCCCCAATCCTGTCTCACCTTTCTAATCATCCAGAGGTTTTCCAAAGATCATGGCCCAGGAGGCACATTTGACAGCATTTTCAGACCATGGAATGAAGGTTTTCTGTACCAGGGTAATTGACTCCAGTAGAGTGCCAGCTTCTTGATCCCCTGAGCCGCTCTCCCCTCGCGTTTTTCCTATGTTGTCCCCACTACTTTCTCTACTATGTGGCTTACAGAATGTATGTGGTCAACTCTCCCCTTCTATTTTCAGTTTAAAGCTTTCTTGATCACATCCTCAAATCATCAGATAAATTCATTTTTACAGGACCTTCCTTGAGATACTCCATCCCCGGCCAAGAGCCTGTTTCTTTTAAGCTCGCTCAGAAGTCGAAATCTCATTGTCAATAAATACTTTCTTCTTAACCAGAAATTCATTTTCATAATCTCCTCTTTCTTGTAAAGTCCCTACTTTCAATATATCACAGTGATGAAACACGACTTAGGCTTTCATGTCTTTAATTTATTTTAAGCCCTTTAAAAATTTTTATATTTACAATTTTTTAAATTTGTTATTTTTAAAAACATTTTGTTTTTGAATTAATACTATGTATTGCTCCCAGTGTAAGAGCTCAGCAAAAGGATTAAATGGCTTGCCCTAAATCATATAGCCAGGAAGTATCTGAGGTCAGATTTGAACCCATGACCTCCTGTCTCTAGGCCAGCCACTTAATCCATTGAGCAGCCTAGCTGCCCCACTGTGTATTAGTTTTCATTTAATTGCCCAGAACATCATAAGCCTGGAATTAATAATAATAATAATGATAATGATAAATAATTAAACTAGTAACTAGCATTTGTGAAGAGCTTCAAGGTTTGCCAAGTCCTTTATAGATGTTATTTCATTTGATCCACACAACCACCCCTTGAGATAGGTATTCTTATTATCCCCATTTTACAAATGAGGAAACTAAGGCAAATAGAGGTTAAGTGCTAGTGTCTGAGGCATCATTTGAATCCAAGCCTCCCTGATTCCAGATCCTGCACTCTACCTACTTGCCTTAGTTGGCAAATAAGAAAATGGGATCATAGATAGGATCTCTGGGCTAGAAGCCATCTGGTCCAGCCCACCAAGCAGTCATTAGGTTTATGTTTGAAGACCTCCAGTAGAGGAGAACCCAAAGGCCATTGCATTTCTGAATAGCTCCAGCTGCTAGCAAACTAACCCTTCCAACCATAGAATTTACACTATATGAGGACCAGGAATGTGTTGTTTTTGTCTCTGTACCTCAGGTGCCTGTTATAGTGCCTGGAACATAGTAGGCACTTAGTAAATCTTTATTGAATAAACTCAGCTTAAATTTACCTTTTTTGCAACTTTCTCCCATTACTCCTTCTTAGGCTTTATTCATGCTGGTCTGCCTTCTCTTCTTTCCATTGGCCAACATTCTCCCTCCAGGAAGCTTCCATGGCCACTCCACCCAACATAGCTCTTGCCTCTGACCATTCCCTTGGGCCCATCGCACTTCTTGCCTCATAGAGTGAATCATCTTTTCAGGTAGTTGTCTTCTCTTGCCAGTTGAAGTCCTAGAAGGCAGATGTCAGAGGGCCTGACCTCCGATATATCCCTTAAGGCAAGGGAGTAACTCAGAGATCTTTCTCAGGGATGTCCTATCCAGCTGCCCATGACCTCTTCACCATCCCACCCCACCCCTTGCAACTGTACAAAGTAGGGAGTGACAAACATGGCTAGAGGTACACAACAGCCCAGATGCACAGATACGACTGTCTTGAAGACATTTCCAAAGAGAGGGCAACCAGAAGCCATCAAGGAGAGACTGAGTCCAAGCCTTCAGCTTGAGGTTCAATATTCTTCATTCCCCCTCTAGCTTTCCACTGCCCCGCTATGTTCCCCAACCTTATTAAGCACCTGCCTCCATCGCGTTTGCTAACCATCTGCTTACTCTTCCTGAGTTGGCCATCTGCCTTCTGAAGATGCTGCAGTTTTATTAGTCAGAAGCTTAAGCTTCGAGTCTGAGAACCTAGAGGTGAATCCCAGCACCATCATTCAGAACTAGAGTTGGAAGAGTTTACACCCAGGATGAGGCGAGGAAAAGGACCATAAAACATGCTTTTAAGATCTAGCCAACGTGGCGGGACTCTGCGTATTTGGTACCAGAATTTGTCCTTGTTTTTGATTTCGGTTTGTTCAGTAGGAGAGAAGGTGGAAGAGAAAATGTTTCTTCGTTTAATTAATGAAAACAAAGAAAAGAAATATGCCCTTAAATCGGCAGAGGGAGAGGGGGAAAGAAGAATATTGAACCTCAAGCTCCAAGTAATAGAAATTGCCAAAAAAAAACAATGTAAAAAAAGTTCTACTACAAGAAGAAATCTCAGAACTTGCTGTATATAATTCTGCTTGGGTCCTCTTCATCCAACTGTGCTCATTTCTCTCCCACAATCCTGACAGCAAGAATTGCTACACTCTTGCATCATCTGCATGGTTGGACCTTTCAGTGACTAGTTATTGACTAATAGTCATGCTGAATAATTAGTAGGGTTTCTAATTAGAGGCTTAGGAGATTTTGGAATAGAGCTTTACTATTTTAAAAGAATTTGAATCACAGCTTTTAGCATTAAATTCAGATTATATCTTTCTCCTGGATTGCTTGATCATGAAGACTAGCCTAAAGCTGTTATTTATGTCCCCAAACATCTGGGGACAGTGGGGCAGTAGGGACAGCCTACAGTATAGGGAGTGGATGCCAATGTCTTGCCATCTTGGAAATCTATCTCATGGGCTAGCATCATGGGCATTTGCTTGGATATTTTAAGGCGGTCCTCCAAAGCTAATTTCAATGTCTGATTTTTTACAAGAAAAAAAAGTGGAAGAAAATGTGTATTATATCCATTATGGCATGCATTTGAATGGGAAGACCTTTGAGTTAATCTTTACATAAATTATATAAATTCCTACACACTCATGTACAGGTATATATATTATCTATCTATCTATACTCTATACATACGTGTGTCTATACACACATACATACTGTCACCTTAAAAATAGTGTGCCAGCTCCCTGTTTTCTTTTTTATTTAAATGTTGCTTTTAATCAATCTGTATATGAATTTCAGGAGACGTGAATTCAGTCAGTGAATAAAGCAACATTTAATTTTTTAAACTGTGCTTTGGATAACATTTTAATTTGTGTGCACGTATTTGATAATAAAATGTCAATGTTTTCTTAAAAAATAAAAAAATAATAATGTGCCAGGATTGAATAGAATAAAGACAAAGAGATTATATTTAGGATAATATACCTTACTTTTGGAGATCCCAAGCTGTGCCCTAGCCCAAGCTTCCATGTTTCTTTGTTTGTTTTAAGGCACAAATACCCTCCCCTTGATATTGTCTTTAGAACGTGGAAGGTCATCATCTCTAAAAAGTCAATATTGCCACAGACCCAATAGCAATGAAAAGATACACGGTGGATTTGTGAAGGCTCTAATATAATACCAACCAGTGCCTTGCCTGGTAATCTACAAGAAGTAGATTAAAGGATAGTGAAGAAGGTTTGGATTGGAAGAGAAGATGAGCTACTCACAAGCTGAAAGCTATTAACAGATGAATACTTTGGGTATTGCCCTGGTACCCAGCAGAAAAGTAGGCTAGAATTTCGCTTCCATGCCATTGGAGATGCTCTGTTAGAATGTGTGGACAAGAAATACACACGATGAAAAGACATGGGTGGGATGCAGTTATACAGATTGGTTCCTTCATCAGTGATATCACAGATCCACTGAATTAAAAAAGTATTTAGAGGACAGTCTTCCATTCCAGGCTTCCAAGTCCAATTTTTCATGATGACATGCTTCTGAATTTAGGAGCAAATACTCTTCCTAGCAGAGAATCTATATTTAGACTCTATTCTCGACATGCCTTAATTTTAATACTAGGCACATAAACAGACATGAATATTAGCATAATGTTGTATAGGAAGAAGGATATAATGAACCTGAGTGATTGATCTCCATCTCGTTCTTCATTTCTGTAAATTGTGCATCCTTATACAGAGCACTCAAACAAACATTATAGAAAGAAAGGTAAAGAGGAAATCTTCCCCTCTCCTCCACTCCACTGGAAGCTGATGAATGGAATGAATGAAACAATATATTAGCAATAGATAATAATACTCAATACTATAAATTACAGAAAGCCAAGAATGTTCTCCTATTTGTCTGGTATTAGATTCGAAACAGATTGCCATGAAGAGGAAAAAATTCTCAAAATCTAGAACCTTTTTACCTTTACAATCTTCTTACACCGTGCTCACCTCCACAGAGATTGAATTCTAGTGACATCATCCTCTTTGTCTTTCCATCTCCCATCTCCAAGCTCCTTCCTTAGGTCTTCCTCCAGGCCTCTCTGACTTGCTTAAAGCTTTACTTAAAATCCCACTTTCCATTAAAAGCCTTCCCAAATTCTTCTTAATTTCTAAGAATACTCCTAATTTACCCCATATAATTTTTTTAAAAACCCTTACCTTATGTCCTAGAATTAATACTGTGTTATTAGTCCCAAGGCAGAAGAGTGGTAAGGCCTAGGTAATTGGGGTTAAGTGACTTTCCCAGAGTCACATAGCTAGGAAGCATCTGAGGTCAGATTTGAACCCAGGACCTCTTGTCTCTAGGCCTGGCTCTCTATCCACTGAGTCTCTTAGCTGCCCTATCCTGTATATATCCCATATGAATATAGATGTTTACTATGTGTAATCTCCTCATTGGACCATGAGGTTCTTGAGACAAGGGACTTTTTATTCATTTTTTAAAATGTGTTTTGCCTTTTCTTGAATCCCCAAGTTTTAGCACAGTTCCTGGCACATATAACATGTGCTAAATTAATGCTAATTGACTAACTCCATTAGTACATCTGTCTTAGACAATGCAGACATGAAATGAGAGAAAGAACACATACATGCTTGATTGTGTTCAGGAATTTTTGGAGAGCTTTGAATAATCCCAGGTTTGTCTCCCAAACAAATTCCCATCTTCTCCACACCAATATTCTTCCAGAGATTTTGTATGGCCAAGAACCAAGTCATACCATAGTTCTATAAGAACTAAAGATGTAAAGTTCCCAATGGGCAATGGGGAGGTATACGGTGGCCATGAGGAGTCTACAACATAACAATGAAGAATTCCACAAAAGGAGCAACATATCAGGTGTTATCAAAGACCTGAATGACCAGAAAAGGAAATGGTTCATTACCAGTCGTGATGGAATAACTGAGGGAGAGCTCATGTGATCCTTTGGTAAGCATTTAATGTCAAAAATTCTAGAGGAAAGGCTAGAGTATGTTGTATGCCAATAATTTATGGGTAGACATGGGCAAGAGCCTCAGAGGATAGCAAGGTCTGGACAGATTGTGATCCATCATTTCAAGAAATGCCATTATTAATTTTAAAAGCCAACAATTCATCAAAGGTTAAAGAAGAATGCTCAAATGAGTATATTCTCTACTTAGATTATGGAAAGCAATAATTTCTATGTTCTAATTTAGGAGAATACTCAGGAAAAGAGCATCTTTATTATTCACTTACTCTTCTTTATTCTGAAAACTCTACTACAATTTTCTAATTAGTAACTTAATGGACTAATTATGACTTCTATGTCTTCCCCATTATTAGGAAAATTCAATTGTCAAAAATGATGCCTTACGGTAATTAACCTCCAAAGGCAAATATTAGAAAAGACCTCAGGAGTCATCTAGTTCAGCCTATATCCAGACAAGAATCCGTTCCACAATAGCATAAGCAGAGTGTTGTGTTTACTTCTGAAAATCACATTTATAGGTACTGATAAGATGGAAAACATCTAGGATGAACACAATCAGAATAGTAAAGGGACTAGAGACTAAGCCAAATGAGCATGAAAGGGAACTAGGGCGATTTAGACGAAAATAAAGAAAATAATCAGGGGCACAAAATCGTAGAATTCAAGAGTTGGGAAGGGATTCAGTGGTCATTGAATCCAACTTATAACTAAACAGTCCATGCTACAGCATATCTGACAAAGAACATCCAAATTCCACTTGAAGACTTCCAATAAAAAGAATGCTAGCCATCCTTAAGTGTCTAAAAGGCTTTCATGTGGAAGGTACATCTTGGACTTGTTCTGCTTCGTCCCAGAGGACAGAACAATGGAGAGAAGCCAGAGAATGGAAGATTTAGGTTTGACAGAAGAAGAAACTTCCTAATGATAGCTGCTGCCCCAAAGTAGGCTGAGGCTACTCAGAGGCATTAAATTCTTCCCATAAGACATCTAATATAAAGGCCACATGACCATTTGTTAGGGATGCTAGAGAAGACTCTTGGTCAAGTTTATGTTGGTTTTGATCAGAGATCCTTAACCAATGGTCAGTGAACTTGTTTTTATCAACATTTTTATCCCTATTTCAAAATTAGTTCAATCCTATGCATTTTGTTTTATGCATTCTTCTGAGAAGGGAGACAAAGTTTCATCAGACGGCCAAAGCAATCCTTGCTACAAAGATTATGAATCTCTTAGGGAGAGGAGAATAGATGGGTCCTTTCTAATTCTACAACCCTGTGGCTTATAATATTATATGGTAAAATGTTAGGACCAAAGTGATGCAGTGGATAGAGTGCCAGGCTTAGAGTCAAGAGAACAAGAGTTCAAATCCAGCCTCAGACACTTACTAGCTATTTGACCCTAAGCAAATGCTTTAACTGTTTGCCTCAGTTTCCTCACCCTTAAAATGAATTAGAGAAAGAAATGGCAAAGTATCTATGCCAAGAAAACCTCCAATAGGGGCAGAAAGAGATGGACACGACTGAAATAACTGAACAACAAGAAGGTAAAATATAAGAATGTTAATAAGAAAGTAAAAAAGTTTAAAGGGGGAAAGGACTCTTAAATGGCACCTAGAAAAGGAATCAAAGCCAGAATAATAAATGCTCCTCTTCTGATTCATGGGATTAAACTTCAGGCTATTTTGAAGGACGACCTTCTCTTATGGTAGATCAGCCATCACCAATTTCCCCCGCTGCACTAATGCCTTCAATTGTGTATTAATAGCCTGGACTGTAGCTTTACATTGCTTTGTATCTAGGAATGGCCCCCAAAATGTCAGGACCCAAAGCAGTGCTGATGTGGACAGCTCAAAAGCCAACAAATATTGGGTAAATATTTGGGTTTCAGAATTGAATTAAGAGAGCAGCATGATGAGAAAAAGATTAGGATGGCTGGGCCTGAGTCTGCTCTGCATGGCAAGTGGATCAAATCCATCCCCATCACATTGCAGATTGTATCACTTTTAAGATAAAACTGTTCATTAATTGGAATTGCTGAGCTAATTCAGTTTTACAAATAAAATAGCAAAGGAAGATTGAATGGAAATTAACCGCAGAGCAATACAGAGGGCAGTAGTTGGTAAAGTTGATATTGCAGTGGGCCTAAAGTCAGGAAGACTAATCTTCCAGAGTTAAAATATTGCCTCAGATATTTAATAACTGTGTGTCTCCGGACAAGTCATGTACCTCTGTTTGCCTCAGTTTCCTCATCTGTAAAATGAGTTGGAGAAGAAAATGGCAAACCACTCTTATATCTTTGCCAAAAAAAACCCTAATGGGATTCATACTGAAATGACTGACATACAATATACAGTATCCTCCTTTTCCCTTTTTTCCTATTAAAAAGATTCTTTGTTATAAGGGGTGGCTTTCTGGGTGGACTGAGGAAGAGGATACAGTTGGAAAACTAGGTAGTATAAAAAGATATGAATATATGTCTATCAAAGTAAATTTATCACGTGAAAAAAATACATTATTTCAATGCCTGCCTTCTGAAGCCATCTTTTATCCGTCCTTTATGACAACTGAGATATGATATGAAATTAAATGGCATCAGTGTTTCCTTACAAGTTGGAATAGTTCAAGAGTTCTCACAATAGTTGGATGATGTTCTTTACTATTAGTAAAAGTAATTTTGCCAAAAATTCTTTCTGAGCTCCTCTAAGGATCATTTTAAGGACATTTCTATGCATCTATAATGAATTTCTTCGATAACACTGAGCAGTCAAAAATAATGAATATAAGAAATACCAGGATGGAAGGAAGATTTGCAGGAACAGATACGGAAACATCAGCAGAACCAAAAGAACAATATACAAGGGTTCTAGCAATATAAATAGAAAAGTAAAAAAAGAAGTTGAACTTTAGAAAAGAGCACAAGATCTGAATTTAATTAGGGCACAAGTTCAAATTCCACTTCTGCCACCTCCTACTTGTATGCCCTAGGGCAAGTGACAAGGTCTTGGGAATGCAGATATAACTTGTTAAATGAAGGGATTGGACTAGACAAAATTTAAAGTCCCTTTCAACTCAAGATGTATGATTCTAAAAGTAATAGAAGTTCTTGAGAAGAATTAATAAACCAAACATTCTCTTAAGGCATAGAGGTAAGGGACTGCTCTACCTGACCCTCTCCTATTCCAAATTGCCCTACTCTTCCCAGTCATTCAGGCATGCAACTTCAGTGTCAAGCTTGATTCCTTTTTTGCACTCATCCTACAAGTCCAATTGGCTGCCATATCTTATAGTTTCTAACTTCCCAGCATCTCTTGCCTGCATAGATCTTCTCTCCAGTCATTCAGCTACCACCAAGGTACAGGCTTTCCTCCCCTCACTCCTCAACAAAACCTCACCCATCAGCCACTATTTTACCCCAACATTGTGATATCATTGGTCCTCTTTGAAAATGATCTCCAGTGAACAATAGTGGTCTCCCTGCCTTATCTCTCTCTACTCTTACCCCCTCCATTCAGGGACAAAAATAATGTTCTTCAAAGCACAGGTCTGATTATGGAACTTCTACTCTATAAACTCCAGGGATTCCCTATTACCTATAAGCTCAAATCTTCCATTTGACTTTTAAATTCATTCACAGTCTGGGACACTGATGCATTGCTGGTGGAGTTGTACATTAATCCAACCATTCTGGAAGACAATTTGGAATTATGCCCAAAGGGTTTTTTTTTTTAAAAACCCTTACCTTCCGCCTTGGAACCAATACTATGTTGTGTATTGGTTCCAAGGCAGAAGAGCAGTAAGGGCTAGGCAATGGGGGTTAAGTGATTTGCCCAGGGTCACACAGCTGGGAAGTGTCTGAGGTCAAATTTGAACCCAGGACCTCCCATCTCTAGACCTGACTCCCAATCTACTAAGCCCCCAGCTGCCCCTCCAAAGAGTTTTTAAAAGATTGCATGCCCTTTGATCCAACAATACCACTGCTGGGTTTGTATCCCAGAGATAAAATGAAAAATATTTGTACAAAAATATTCATAGCCACATTCTTTGTGGTGGTGAAAAAAAATGGAAAATGAGTGGGTGTCCCTCATTTGAGGGATGGCTGAACAAATCATGGTATATGATGTTGATAGAATACTATTGTGATGAACTGGAGGATTTCTATAAGAACTAGAAGAACCTCACTGAACTGATAGAGAGTGAAATGAGCAGAACCAGGAGAACATTGTACAAAGAAAATGAAACATTATGGAACTATCCAATGTAATGGACTTAACTAATAGTAGCACTGCAATAATCTAGGACACTCCTGAAGGATTTATGAAAAAGGATGCTATCCACATTGAGAGAAAGAACTATGGAAGTAGAAACACAAAAGAAAAACATGTAACTTATCACTTATCACTTGTATATATGTGTATATGATCAGTATTTGAGCTTTAAAAGATTGCTCTGCTGCAAAAATGAATAATGTAGAAATGGGTATCAAGTGATGATATTTGTACAACCCAATGGAATTGTTTTTCAGCTTTGGGAGGGAGGAGAGTAGAAGGGAGGGAAAGAAAATGAATCATGTAAACATGGGAAAATATTTTTTTAATTAATTAATTAATTAATTAATGGACCTTGCCCTCAAGAAGTTTACATTCTAATTCAATTCCTTCAGGGTTCACAGGATCACAGATTGAGATCTCCGGGACCCCAAGTTCATCTTGTCCAAATCCCTTATTTTACAGTTGAAGAAAATGAAACAGAATGAGGTTCAATTATTCATCCAAGACTGCATAGCTAGTAAATGACAGAGCCAGGATTTGAATGGAGTTCTACCCTTAATCCAGCCAGCACTCTTTCCACTCTAGGAAACTGACACATTCACACTAATCAAACTCATAAAACATTGATTTATAAACTACCATATTGTTATCCTCATTTAAAATGGAAAATATAATTGGCAGGAGCTTGTATAACCATTATTTACCCAGGAGAGTCACTTTCTCTTGGGTAGGTCCTTTTATAAATCCAGATTATGGGTGAGAACACAGTTTAGTGAGCCCAGAATTAGAGCAAAGGGGATTGGGTGTTGCCAAGATTATTTTTGCATCCCACTGTTAAAGGCTGACATGCTATCCTTCTCCACTCTAGGGATATTTCTGTCTTGATAAACTAGTACCAAACAAGCAAATCAGAGTCCTCTCACTCTTGATTGGTGCTAGAAAGACATTGCCAAGGTTTTTCTTTCCAGTTCCCCTTTTTCCACATGTTTTACCACTCATTCCATCATTCCTTCTAATTTTCATTCCAATCCAATGTTGATTTCTGTCATTATTGATGTTTTAGAAGGGATTTCTGATGCAATGGTAGGGAAGCCCTCCATCTAACCTTGGTGATGATGGCCATTCCATTCCTCAATACCTCCCTCAATATACCCCTGGAATACAGGAATTTTAGCAACCCCATTTTATATAGCGTTGAGGAAAGTCAAAGAATCAGTATCTTCTTCATTCATTAAAATACTTTAAAGTACTGGGTGGGCAGGCAGTGGATAAAGCAGCAGGTCTGGGGTCAGGATGACTAGAGTTCAAATTTAGCATCAGACTATTACTAGGTATATGAGGTTAAGCAAGTCACTTTGCCCTGTTTGCCTTAATTTACTCATCTGTAAAATAAGATGAAGAAGAAAATGGAAAACAAATTTTTTATAAGAAAATCCCAGATGGGATTCCAAAGAGTTGAACATGACTGAACAATAACAATAACAGCACTTTAAGGCTTTCAATGCCCTTTGTGAACAATATCTCCCTTGTGTCTTAGAGCCAACCTATGGGGGAAGATATTAACAGGTATCACATAATAACCATTTTCAGATGAAGATAACTGAGACTCAGAGAATTTGTGACTTACTTAGGGTCACACAGTGAGTGAGTGTGGGACCTAGAAATAGAGCTCTGACTTTACTTGACTCAGATCCCAGTCTTTCCCCCAGTTCTGTCATCTCTTGTCCTACTTCACTGAAGTTTAGGAGATTTGGAGTCAGAGACCCTGAGTTCAAATCCTGATCTGCTATCTAATAGCTGGATGACTTTGGGCAAGTTATTTGCTATAACTTCTCTGGTCACTGTTTCCTCATCTATATATAAATAAAGTATCTGGTCAGGTGGTCATTAGACCATAGATTTAGCAGCAGAATCTATCTTTTTGTTGATTTTGTTCAGTCGTTCAGTTTGTCAGTTTTCTTGGGGTTTTCTTGGCAAAGATACTGGAGTGGTTTGCCATTTCATTCTCTAAGATCTAAATCTATGACCCTCTAAATACTTTTTCTGGACTATAATTGCATTTTATGAGGAGCTTTTAATGAGGAAACTCTAGCAACCAATAGATGTTGGCTTCTGCTCTGGAACCATCATTGATCTTAGAGAGTTGCCTGGATCACTCAGAAATTAAGTACATTACCCAAGAGTGCAGAATCAGTTAGTATCAGATGAGGTACTTGGACTCAAGTCTTCCTTTCTCTAAGGCCAACTTTCTCTTTATTATGCTACATTCAGAAAGATTTATGTGCCTCTCAGATACATACTAGATTGTGAGCCTGGACAAGTCATCTAGCCCTGTTTGCCTCAGTTTCCTTATCTGTAAAGTGATATGGAGAAGGGCATGGCAAACCATTCCAATATCTTCAACAAGAAAATTCCAAAGTGAATCATGAAGAGTTCAATTCAACTGAAATAATCAACCAACAACGCTATATCTCCTCTTGAAGAACATTAGTTAGTCTGGGTTCTTTCTTGGAATATTTCAATAACTATTCCTCTCCATGGAAGGCTGATCTGTGTGTCTTGTTCCTATATTTGGACTTCATCTTACTTTAGAAGCCCTAGATCTCTTTCCTCTTACCACAGGTGGAATAGTATGAAACTCTGTGTGTTATTAAAGAACTAGGTATTTAAATCACCTTTCCTATAAATTCTGCTATATGGGACCCTTTGGTTATTCAATGAGTTGTACTTGTGAAGTGGCTAAACTCAAGAGATTAAGGCATTAGCAAAATCAACAGTCATGGATAATGGTATGGACACCCCTAATCTCTCTCCTCTATTCCTACCTGCATACTGATGCCAGGTTATACTTCCCAAACCACTGTTGTTGTTTTATTGAATTATTATTTTCATTACATTCCTCTTCTTTTCAACAATTATTGGTATCTATTGCTACCTGCTCAGGTGAAAGGGTCTTCTTGAGTCAGACCTCTCCCTTTTTTCCAGTCTTACTTTTTTCTAAAAACTCTCTTTACCAGTTACTTAAAGGTAATTTTCCCCTCTTTATTTCTGCCTACCTAGTTTCTAACCATATTTACTTCCTTCCTTCCTTCCTTCCTTCTTCCCTTGCTTCTTTCTTTCCTCCCTTCCTTCTTCCCTTCTTTCTTCCCTTCCTTCCTTCCTTCCTTCCTTCTTCCCTCCCTCCCTTCTTTCTTCCCTTCCTTCCTTCACTTTCTTCTTTCTTTTCTTTCTTCCTTCTTTGCCTTCCTTCTTTTTTCCCTCGCTCCCTCCCTTCCTTCTTTCTTCCCTTCCTTCTTTCTTCCTGTCCTTCCTTCCTTCTTTCTTCCCTTCCTTCCTTCCTTCCTTCCTTCCTTCCTTCCTTCCTTCCTTCCTTCTTGCTTTCTCTTGGTCTCCCTAACTTGCCCAGTCTGGAAGTGTACCAAGCACTCACAAGTTTGATCACATTATTTATCAATATAAAAGCTTTAAATTGTTCTGCTTTTCTGATCTAGGCTTACTATACAGGTACTGGAATATTCTATTGACTTAGCTGACTGCATCTCAAAACTCCTAAATTCAAGCAATCCACCAATCTCAACTTCTCCAGTAGCAGATATGATAGTGATGCTGCACCACACCCAGCCAAGATTGCATGCCTCTAGAAACCAGATCTGACCTCCCCTTCATTCAAGAAGCAATCCCCATCATCTCTAGGAGAAAACTCAGACTTTTGTATTTGGGATTTAAAGTTCCAAGTAACGATTCTCCAACCGACCTTTCCAGACATCTTTCATTTCCCATATTCTGAGTTTCAGCCAAACTGGTCAATTCTCTATCTCTGGATGGGCTATGCCTTTTGTTTAGAAGGAGCCCCTTTCTTACTTCTGCCTCTCTGAATCCCTAGTTCTCTTCTCAAGGTCATTGTAAGTACTTTCCCTTCTTGTCTCTCCAATTACTTCATATTTACTTTCCGGTGCACATCCTCCAAAGAATCTAAGCTGCTTGAAGGCAGACGTTATTTTTTTTGTATCTTTGTATCCCAGGACTTTGGTACTTAGAAGGTACTTAATGATCAAATATTAAATTATCTCTATATGCAGAGGTAGCACACCCTTGGAGTCCTGTTTCCTTTCCCACTTCAGAGCAGGCACAGATATCCTCCATCCTCTTTTATTAGCCACAAAGACTTAAATAGCCGGGGAGCTGGACATTTGTCAATTTACTCAAAGAGCAATCCATAGTACTCAGACCTCTTCCTCTCATTTAACTTCAAGTCCAAGAAAACTCCATGAATGTTGGTTGTGGCGTGCCCTTCCCCATCCCAAGCCTTAAGCCATGAGCTCAAAGCCTTCTACAGGAGCCAGTGACTGGGATGGAGCCATCTCCTGAGGTTTCTTTCCTTCTGGGATCCTGAATGTTAGCTTGTATGTCCCCCTTCCTTGATACCAGAACATCAGGATTAGCTATCAAAGGAACAGCAGCAAGAGTAAAGGCTGCCTAAGAGTCCCCCACAGAGGGAGAAACAACCAGAAAGAGCCCACATGGCATTGATTGGGCTGGGCTTACTAAGAGTAAATGTGAAGTCTCTATTGAGCCAATATCAAATGCTAATTAGCTAAATAGTTAATGAGTAGCCTTGCTGCAAATGCCCCAGTGTGCCTTGAATATTAGACTCTCGCTGATTTTACTCATTGTTTGATTCTTTATTGCTTCGCCTTCCCTTTGGCGGTGCGAACAAAACCACTTGTTCCACGCCTGATTCACACTCCTACTGGGATCCCTGGGCTACTTCCTTTTTCTTGCTGAAAAGGACCTTTTAGGCTAGAGTCAAACCTTAAGTCATTGCTCTGGAATCTGAATAGCGATGAGGCTGGAGCACTGGGAGTCCAGTTGGTTCCCCTACTGGAAAGACAGGAAACCCCAGGGCAATGAATGAAGGGTACACTCTGAGAGTGGATAAAGGGCAGGAACAGGTCAAGGTGACGAGTCCCTATGGCCGCAGCTTTGCAGTATCTGGCTAGTGAGTGCTAAATATCTATTAACATCCCCATTTTACAGATGAGGAATCTGAGGCAGAGGGAAGTCACTGTATCTGCCTTGCATCATACAATTAGCTAACATAAGTGTCAAGGCAAAGATTCAAACCCAGGTATCTCCTTTCTTGCTTTGTCTTCCCCTGACATCAGGTGGCCACTCCTAATGGAGGGGACACTTTCCAAAGATGTATCTCAGGTTACCTTCACCACATCTCAAGCTTGGTACTTTATTTCTCGTATGTAAATTATAATCAACCAAATAATGTGAAATTATATCTTCCCAGATCTCCTGCCCCAGAGTGACTCCATCTCATCAAATCTGCAGATGGCAAAAACTGCTGGAATTACAGAATTCCAATTTCATTTCATTAAGGGTTTTGAGCCTGCATTGAGGCGTGGGTGTAACCTGTTTCAACATTAGGCATCTTTAGGTAGAAAAACAAAGCTTATGATTGCCAGGATCCTAAGAGCTGTGCACAGCCCTATTGTTAGCACGGGATTAAAGACCCTACCTTGCATCAGGGGGCCTTGGCATGCAGCCCCTAGGATAAATATAACAACCAAGAGAATACTTCAGGCCCCAAGGATGATTCATGAGTGCCAGGACTGCTGTACAGCTGTGAGTCATGGAACACCACAGTCACCAAAGATTTGGCATTGAGTGTCACTCAGAGGGCAATGGAGAGGCACTTGGTGGGTGGGAGGCGGCTGCAGCTTGTGACAAACAAGAAATTTTGAAGGGTAAATAAAGAATGATCAAAGTATAGCACCAAAAAATGAGATGATCACACAGAGAAAGTCAAGGATGAATGATGGACAGACTCATGTGAAAAGAACTTAGAAAGGCTTCCAGCCTTGTGGTGAACTTGTGGATACATGGACAAGAGCTCCATGGGATTGGCAAATGTGAACAGGTACAATCATAAGGAAAAAGGACTTTGCTCATAATGCTGAATGAATGAATAAATGAACGAACGAACGAACGAATGAATGAATGAATGAATGAATGAAAACATGAAGTGGTCACGATGTGTCAAATACTGTACTACAGTACTGAAATACAACCAGGGAAATGGAGAAAGTGATTGCCCTCAAGAAGTCTCACTCTATAACTAGATAAGGCAACACATAAAAGAATTTTCTGTTGCAGAGGAGATGGAAAACCCATAAGTCTTCAGGGGCAAGTTCTTTAGGTTACCCAAGCAGGCGAGAGGATAAAAGGGCATGAAGACAGAGAAGAGGGTAAGGCTTAGAGGACCTTGAGCTGCCAACTGTAAAAAATAGACTCGTATACAGGACTACAATCCCCACAAGCCTTTGCTCCACTTCCCCAAAATGCTTTGTAATCTCATGGGAATTCTGAGGCGGGCCGAGATCGAGGAAGGATTTAAGCTGGTGGCAAAGGTCTTGTCTGGGCTCTTGAACTTCCGTTTTGGGGCAGGCGTGGCTTTTTTTCATAATGTAGGTGAGGTTGTGTCTAGGCCTCTCTATGGCCTGGACACGTGTCTCTTATCCTGTATTTTCTTTAATCCTTAATCTTCAATAAACCTCTAAAAAATATAATACTCCTTGCAGAGAGAAACTAATTTCTACCTGCCTCAGTCTCCCCGGCTCCCCTTAAATTTTAATCTTTACACAACACAGGGCAGATGATAAGACCATGTAGCCCTCCATCTCATTGGAAAGAATAGTATTGTTAATTCCCATCTCATTCAAGTTCAGTAAGCAGTCAAACAGTCTTGGTTATGGACAGTTATGCCAGATGGATTCTAATATGACCCAGGGCCCAAGGAAAAAAAGGGGAAGGCAAGAAGAGAATGGCCATTAGGGTGGTGGATGAGATAATTAATGAAATAATAATGATGATAGTGAACAATAGCATAATGCTTGAAGGTTTGCAAGCCACTTTAGATATACAAGATGTCCTAAAAGTCCCAGTCAGGTTTTAAGAGCTAGAGGCTTAAACTTTAGAACACATATATTACTTCATTTGTTCACAAATATGTTGGAATAGTTGAACACAATTAATGAGGGCTCTGAAGAACCCATATTGTTAGGACTGAAGGATTAGTCTTAGAAGATGGATGATACTTTTTCTGATAGGTCTCCTAGAGCAAAGCCAGGGGTAATAGGTAGAAGTTGAAGATAGGTAAATTTAAATGTGATGTCAAGAATAGCTTCCTAATTAATAGTAATAAAAATGATAGCTATTATTTATATAGTACCTACTATGTGCCAGGCAGTGTGTTAAATGCTTTATGTTTATGCTAAATGTTTAAAATCTTATTCCATCCTTACAACAACCCTAAAGAGAAGTGCTACTATAAATATCCTCATTTCATAGATATATGTAAATTGAGGTAAAGCTTAAATGACTTATTTGCCCCAGGGTCACACAGCTAGTCAGTATGTAATGCTGGATTTGAATTCAGGTCTTCCTGACCCCAGGTACAGTGCTCTATCTGCTGTCTTCTAGCTGCTTAAATTAATGAAATAATTAAAACTATTCCAAAATAGAATTACCCCCCCCCAGAAACATTCTTTCTCCCTGGAAGTCTTCAATTAAAACATGCTTTCTTCATTGATTCTTTTTTTGTGGGGGGGTCTGGATTGAACTAGATGACTACTAAGGTCTCCTCTAAATGCAAAATATTCTGATCCTATAATTCTGTGATAATAGAAGGTTGAACTTGAAAGTCTTGCTTCTACAATCCTTATGATCTGCTCAGAAGGATTTAAAAGGAAATACATTTTGATTCATTCATTTAAAGTTAGGAGCTGGGAATGGTCTCCATTCTCACTTCTTCTACCTTTTCATATCCTTGACTTCAGCTCCAGTGCCATGTCCTACATGAAGCTTTTTTCTCAGTTACTAGTATTACTATCTCTGAAATTACTTTTTATTTCCTTTATACATATATTTTAAATTCATTTAACTTCACATGGATTCCCCCTCCACTCCTAATAGAATGTAAACTCCTTGAAGCCAGGATCTGTCTCCTTTTGGTATCCTTATTCTCCAGTGCCTCACACAAGCCAGGCAGGATGGTTAAATGGGAGGAGACAGCCTTGGAATAATTGTTCATCCTGTAATCATCACTAAAAAGCATTGGAAACATCATTAGTTTGTTTTTAATTAATGTGGCTTTGTTAATAGCCATGGATACAAAAAAGTTGACACTAGGAAGACTATTCAAGTGAGCCATTCTACTCTCCAGCACTCATCAAAACCCAAAACAGTTCAACTGTCAAGGACGCCCAGAATCATTTGAATAGCATATGTGAGATTGGCAAAGCCCTGCTGTCTTTGATTTATTTGGCTTCAGTGATTTTCACAGTGCTGCGGACAAGCCCATAAAAAGTGAAAGAGGTCATGATGGAGAATGCGAGACATTGAAAGGCCCATAAAAATTCCAGTCCCAGTACATGGCCTTTTTTTGGTGGCCAAAAGCCACAAGTTAAATTTACACCAAAACCACTCAGTCGAATTGGTTTGACTTCTCAGATAAATCATGTTTCCATTATGAGATGCCATTAAAAATATAACCAGAGTCCCAGAAAGACAGGGATCCATTCCCTCTACCATATCTAGTATACCTAAATTGGAGATATTTACTTTTTTCCCTATAATTCTCTACAAATTCCAAATACCAGCCAAAGTATCAGAGGATCTGGATTCAACCCCAGCCTTAACACTATCCATGTGACATTGGACAAGTCACAACCTTACTAAACATTATTTTCTTCATATGTGAAATGAGGACTTGATGGCCTCGGTGAATATGGGATTAATTCTCCCCTTGTCTGCTTTTAAAATTAATCAGCAGAAGAGTATAGATCCTACTTAACACATAAGTGGGAGAGATCCACAGCCCATGTGTTGAAGTGGATGATAACTCAGAAATGACTGACTGCCTCCTGGGCAGTTGTAAGCCAAGTTACAAGCTGCTATTGGTTCCTGTAAAGTGGGCGAAGGGACAGGAAGTAATGCAAAGAAGAATCTTTAAAAGTGGCAAAAACTTCCTGTGACTACCTTTTTCATCCTGAATCTGGGTCGTGGGAGAGCTGGGACTCTGGCACTTGAACTGTATTTAGTAAGACAGCTCTTGGATTTTCCCCTTTGGACTACCACATAGGTGAGTAAAAAACTGACTCCTTTCCTGGCTTCTGGAGAGACTAATTGCCAGAGGAGGCCATATAGTTATTCACCACTGGGTCCTTTAGCTAAATGGCCTTCTGGTGGAGGGTTAGTGAACCATGTCTAGTACAAACTGGGCCAGAGTAATTATCTAGTGTAATAAGATAGATACCTTCTCCACCCTCTTTCTCATTTCTCTACTTTACTCTCTCCCTCTATTTTGTAAATAAGACTTCTAAAAGTTATTTGACTTGAGATATATTAATTTCTGTAACCACATTCTTTTATATTTAGTCCAACCTTAATTTTTAACCCTTAACATCTCTGAAGTCCTGTCCAGCTCTACGGATATGATCATTAGCTTGTAGAAAGAGCTTTGAGTTTTGTAAAATATTTTACAATTATGTTCTGATTTCATCCTCACAACAATCTTGAGAGGGAGGTGCTACTGCTATTCCCATATTATAGCTGTGAAAATTGAGACAGAAAGAGATTAAGGGACTTGCCCATGGTCACACAGCTAGCAAAATATCTCACGCAAGAATGTCTTCTTGACTCTAGATCCAGTACTCTATCCTTTGAACCACCTACATTCCTATGAAATGAAATATGATGCTATATGATATAATTTGTGTGATATGATTGGATATATGAGATATGATGATATAGTGTGATGTGAGGAGCATAGATTTTTAAGCTCAATGATACTTTTGAGGTCACATAGTCCAAGTCCCTCATTTTGTACATTGAATTCAATTTAATAAGGAACTATTAAGCACCTATAATGATTTAGGCACCATAGCCAATTCTTGATATATAAGGATAAAACCAAAATAGTCTTTGACCTCCAAGACCTTCCAGTTTACCAGGAAGAACTATCTAAACACAAGGAGGTCAATACTGAATCAATACAAAATAATGGTGGGGGAAAGGAGAAGAGAGCAGAGCACACTGACTACTAGATAGGAATCAATAAAGGTATCCTTTAGGATGTGGCCATTGGGCCAGCATGAAGGCATAGAAGAATAGGAATACAACATTCTAGGTAGTGACTAGTCCATGTGAAAACACAAAGGTACTTGGCCAGGGTCAAGTAGAGAAGCCAAGCTCTGAATCTAGCTCCTTTGACTTGTTCCTGACTCATGTTTTTGCCTAGATTCCATGGGGCTTCTTAGTGATGCCAAATTACCCTATGCCAGTCCCTACCAGGGACATAAAGACTTACAATCTGATGAAGGGCCAAGAGCCAGCATTTTGAGAGTTGTGGTTAGCACTACCCTACTAGAATATTTGTGTTGAATCAGAAGCAGATATATATCTGACATCAGGCACTCCTCTGACAGATAAAGGAGCCATTCACCCTGAATCACAGAACTTCAGGAGAACAGGAGGAAAAGCTTCCCCATTACAAAACTCTGGTTCTCATGGAACATGTTTTTCATGTCTAAGCAGTATTCCTGCAAGGTGAATCCAAAGCTCAGGAGATCTGATTAGCCTGACCTAACGTTCCCACTTGTGCAATGTTTTACTGCACTCTGCGTAACTAAGGAGGAACCAAATTCTCTTGAAATTTCACCATCACCACATAAGCAGATGAATTCAATGCTTTTTAGGTGAGGAAAGACAGCCATGGAAAAACGAAAAAAAAAGCATCTGATCCCTCAGAGGAGAGGCAAGGAATGGTAGAATAAATTCTAAGACCTGAGTTCATGTCCTAACTGACAATTCAATGAATAAATCATCAAGCCTTTATTAAGGTTCTGCTATGGTTGAGGCACTGTGGTAAGCAGTGGGGATACAAAGAAAAATATGATAGCTATTGCCTTATGTTTAATTGAATGAATGAGTGGGTGAATAAAATACTTATCAAGCATTTAATATGTGCAAAATCCTGACGATACAGTAGCAAAGATGTGAATGCTTCTTTATACTGGAGGGTGAGGGGAAGGATATAACATGTTCACAGATAAGAATACACAGGATGTGCCCAATTACTAGCTTTGGCATGGAGGCATTACTTAAACTTGCTGAGCCTCATTTTTTCCATCTGCTAAGAAGACCACTTCCACTGCTTACTTCACAGAGTTGTTCAGAGAGAAAGGTGCTTTGTAAACGATGAGAGAGAGAGAGAGAGAGAGGTTTGGTTTAGACATGCCACCACTTGGATATCTTTAATAAATGGATCTCCTAGACCATTGTATATAGAAACTAAAACATTGTGGCACAATCAAATGTAACAGACTTTCCTACTAGTAACAATTCAATGATCCATGACAATAACAAGGAACTTATGAGAAAGAACACTATCCACATCCAGAGAAAGAACTGTGGGAGTAGAAATGCAAAAGAAAAACATATGATCAATCATGTGGTTCAATGGGGTTAGATTTGGGGGGTTGATGTTAAAAGATCACTCAACTGCAAAATATGAATAACATGGAAATAGGTATAACCCAGTGGAATTGTTTGTCAGCTCTGGGAGGGGAGAGGGAAGAGGGTTGGGAAAAATCATGAATTATGTAACCATGGAAAAATATTCTAAATAAATAAATATTTTTTTTAAAATAAACCAAAAAAAACACACACAAAAATAAACAGAGCTCTTATACATTTTTTTCTTCCTGTTTCTATTTGAGACATGAGTTTAGGATTATTCTATCCCATTTTAAATAATTATGAACTAAGAAATTTGTTCAAATCAAAAGAAAAAAGTTCAAATAGTACATAAGAAAATGACCTATAAGAACCGAGTTAGAAGGTCTGCAGTTTGGGTTTACCACTAGGCATATGATCTGGATTAAATTCATTCCATAGCCTCAATTTTTCCAGCTATAAAATGGAAATAAAGATGTAAAAAGTAAAAGTACTATATAAATGAAAATAATTGTAATGATGATTTGTATTATATCATTCTATTTTTCATTCAATATATGAGTAATCGCTAACTAATGCAAAGGAGATCTCCCTTAAAGTTGTTTCATATTCTGTAAATCTTGTCATTCTTAAGGTGCAAAGGGCACTGGAACATTTTGGGAGAAGGTAACATTTCCACTGGCCGATAAGATTGAACCCCAACTATCCAGCACAGCAGTTATAATTAGAAGAACTAAATTGTATTTTTATAATGCTCTTTCTGAATTTTCTCCAGCTGAGATTCAAGAAGACTGTAATCACTTTCTATAGTTAAAAACATTCAGCCACAGATCTTAGTCCTGGATTCACAATGGAGTTGCTTTCATGGATTTCTCCATAGCTATTTTTCAATGTTATAAACATCTTTTCTGTAGATAATATTTGATGCTATTGCTTTTCTTGTCGTGTCTCTTTGCTATCTACTTTAGAAGATTTGATTAATTGAATCCTTAAGAGTTTAGAAATGAACAGTCAAAAGAAATACAAAGAATATTAAGAACCCTGGTGTTTGTTTGTTTGTTTTTCATGATACAAATTCTCCCTGATTTCAGTTTGTACCTTCTTTTCCAAGGAGCCCTGGCCTGCTCTTGTTGGAAAGGGATTATGACTTTGTGATTTATTGGCTTCATGAAACATGAATTAAGTAAGTCACATTCCTTTGGAGTTACATTTTTCTAGGCCTGGTGGGAATGGAGCTGTGAAAAGGGTAGAGGTGGATTCAATTTGCTCAGGCTTTACTGGGAAAGAATTCCACTGAATTAATCTAACACTAGTTCTACCACCTTGGACAGTAAAATTGTTCTGTTTATAACTGACAATCACCATTAGTCCATCTACTTGGAGGAATGATGTCCAAGGAAGCACCATTCTCTCCAATGGCACCATAATGGAGGCCTCTGGTAAATCATATGGCAAATTTAAAAAGTTATGTAGTACTTCAGGAATATTTCTGCCACTATCCAAATAGAAACAGTCTAAGTATGATAGACAGAAAAAGAACACAACACACTAACGTAAGAAGAAGGAATGGGTGCTCTTTTTCCATGACTTGGGGATTAATGTTTTGGTCATGAATTTCCAAGATGGGAATTGGCTGCCAAATAACCCATGAAAATCAGTGAAAATCTGTGTCCTTCTTTCTTCTTCCCTTTCTTCCATAGAGGCATTATAGTTCAATCCATGAAAATTGAAACTTTTGGCTATACTTTCTGGCCAATGACCAAATGATGCAAATGTATTCAGTGAAGGAGAAAAAAAAATTGAAAATTCATCAAGTTTGCTTGCCAGATATATTTTCCTTTTCTGGAGAACTCTTTTCCAAAAAGAGGGGCTTGTTGATGAATTCAGGCAATGGATTAGCAATCAGAAAATTATTGGTATAGGTATGCTGGGGGGGGGGGTTGTATGTGTCTGTGTGTGTGTTTTGTTTACCAAAAATAGATAAGAAATAAGAGGATTATTTAGCTCATTATAGCTATCATTTTTCAACAGTTTTTTTCAATTAAAAAAACATTCTATCAACATTATTCCATTTCTGCATTTCTGTGCAAATCATCACTTTGAAAAAATGGAAGATCTCTACCAGAAGTCCCTAAGAGCCAGCCCAGAACATGCTGTACCTGAACTTTCAAATCACTGATTTCTAAACATGGCTAAAGGACTCATTTCATGTTCTTTGGCTCTTTTTCTATCCTTGATCTTGTTGAGTCTAAATAAAGAAGCCAAGCTAATAAATTATTTTTAGAAGACTGCTGAAGTCATTCATTATGGGATCATAGACTTAGAGCCTAAATGGACTACAAAAGCTATTTAATCCAACTCCTTCATTTTATAGATATGGAAACTGAGGCTCAGAGAGCTTAAATGATTTACCCAATGTCATACAGGAAGTATCAGAAATGTGATTTGAACCCAGGTCCTCTGACTCTAGAACCACTGCTCTTTACTATAGGTTCTTCTTTGATGATTTATATCTTTCTTTAAGGAGGTAAGAAAGTTAACATTAGTGATACGATTCTAGAAGAATAGCATCCTCCTTTTACACTTGGGAAAAGTAATCCAAGACTATTGATAAATATCCAATGTGCTTCTTCTAAGACTTAGACAAGCAACTCATCCTGTCTACACCTAAAACACATCTACTTCCACCCTTCCACCTGCACAGCCTAGCCTTTATTCTCCACCCATGGCTTAGAGAAGAGACAGCATTGTTTAATGAACTATTTACCTTTGCATTAATTCCAAAATATAATCATGAAAATGATTTAAAAGGTATGTACATTGTAAAAATTCTATTCAAGTATTGATTTTGGTTGTGTTGGGGGGGGGGGCTGTATTCTAGAAGAATAACAATTGACCAGATTAAATCTTCAGAGATTAATTAATTGTACAAAGTATTCACATCAATGACAATAATGTTGACAAGTCCATAAGGACACCCCAGGCCCATTGAGGCAAAAGCAGCCAGAAAAAATATTTGCAGATCTGCCTCCAAACCCTTGGCAAGGACTGGGTCATGAACTTGTAGGTCCAACAAATCATGTCTTGAGAACATCTGGCTTTTCTAATTGGCTTTCCTAATTGGCTCAGAACATTCCTCACTGGCTTAACACAATGCTGACCAGGTTAATGCAACTTTGGGCTCTATCTCAAGACAGAACAACCTCCTATTTATCTATATGTCCTGATGCCACAAGACATTCCTATGTCAAATGACATCACACCAAAGAGAAGCCTTGTATTGATGGATGTGTTTACTCCCTTATACAGCTGTGTACTTTGCTCTTAATTGGCATTTAAAAAATATATGTTTCTGATATGTTATCCTTTCCTTGATATATGATATATATGCAGGCTTATAAATAGAATACCTGCACATTTTAATTGGTCTATGTACTTTAATTGGCAATTGGGAATTTGTACTTTTGACATGTTACTTTCTCCTTGATATATCATTTCCTTTGTTCTTAGTATGAAGATTCTGTATAAATATTGCATCTTTACCCATTAATAAACTGGGTCTCTGTGACTGCACATCACAAGCCTCCCTAGGCTTATCCCATACATCTTTAATTCAACTGCATCTGATAACCTGATAATCTTTCTACATCTCTCTCTGTGTCTCTTACTTTCTTGCTCTCTGGCTCTGTCTCTCTGTTTCCTTTGAGCTCTGCCTGTCTCACACACACTCAGACCGGTGCTTCAGAGCCTCAGGCACAACATTCTTTGGCAGGACAGAAGCTAGGGTGATCTGATCCCTAAGTACCTGAGCTGTGGCATGGCTACTTGGGAGCAGGAATCTTCCCAGGCTCACAAGCAGCTTTCCCTAAGAACTCAATCAAAGGGCTTACACATTCAACCCCTTACATAATGTCCTAACTCAAATGGAATGTTGCCATAATTATCCCAGGCACATAAACATTGGTACATAGGTCCAGACCCTAAATAAAACAAAGCAAAATAAAACCAAAAACGTTATGTGTTGTTTAGTGCTTCATCGATCAATGCTCTTATCCTTTTGGTGTCTTTAGGCAAAAGTTGTATGATCATCTGTTGGTTGGGTGTTTTAGAGTGAGGGTTCTTATTCAAACACAGGTTAGCCTTGACCTCAAAGTCTGTTTCCAGCACCAGAATTCTGTGATTCTTTGGGTCATCAACATATGTATCCCTTCTGCCGTACAAATTGCAACCTATCCATGCTTTTTCATCTTACAAAATGTTTGCTCCAGCCTTTGAATAAATACTTTGCAGAGGATTCCCCAGAAGCTTTCCCTAAAGTTTTTTTTTAATATATACTTTGTCAATACTGGCAAAACATTTAAGCTATTAATGTATTATCCTTCATTCTTGCTACATAACCAGCCTAATCCTTTTTATGATCATATTTATCCTTAATGGTATGTTTTATATTTCTTTCATGAAAGTTATCATCAGTGATGTGCTGTAGCCTACTCATACCTGCCATTCAGTTTTCCATTATCCTTTGGATAGTCCACAATTCCGATTTCTTTACAAGCATGGTTTTTGTGATTTGTGACTATCATCACATTGTTATTGAAGAGATCTTGCCCAGAATCCAAATGAAATTGGATGGTGAGGTGGATCCTCTCTTTTATTTATTTGTGTGTGGCATCATACAATGCACCTAACCTGGTAATTCTTTAGAGTGTCCTTTAATGAGATCTTTGAACATGTAACAGAAATCAGCCTAGTTATCCATACTGTAAACAGCAGGTGGATGGAAAACATTTATCACCAAGAATATGATAAGCAATTTAATGGGCAACAAAAAGTTAATTGATCAAGATAGTTGATAGATAAATATATCTAGATTAAATAGAGTTCTAGATGATATAGGTAATATAGATAAAGATGTAGATGTGGGTATTTATATACCGTGTACCGATATTAGAGATGAAACAAACCTGATGCCTCCTTGAATAAGAGGACAACTATAAGCTGGATTTCATTTGGGAATTCCTGCCAGACTTTCAGTGATTCCTAACTACTTCTAAATGGAAACACCTATATTTTTCACACTAGCATTTTCCTGGGCAAAGACTTTATTCTGGTAAAAAAAAAATAATCCTTAGACAAGTAGAAATTATAGTAAAAATTTGGAAGTTGATCTTTAGCATCAACAATAAGGTAATGTTTAAATCACTAATGCTACACACACAATGAAAAGGCAAGTAAGTGTGGGAAGAGCCAATGAAAATTCTGAAGGCTAACAAAATTTTTCAGATATAATACACCATTCATCCTTTTTGAATTTTCATAAAGACTCATGAAGACTATTAGAATGGACCATGGAGATCAATGTCACTGTTTGACTATAAATCAGCAACCTTTAATTTAATCAACCAAAAACTAAAAACATCCCTGCTCAAAACTTTGTTAGCCATCAAGTAAGAGAATTTATAAGTTACTTACTTAAGGAGCTCCACCCTTTTAACTCAATCAGTCAGGAACTTGTGAATCCTTTTGATAAGAGTTTACACATTCAGAAGACAGGAAATGATGTGGGAAAAGGACTAGAAAAAGTGAGACAGAGGAGACTATTGGGGCATTTCATTCCTTGGCTCTTTTGACGAGAAAACTCTCCTGGGTAAGGAGGATTCTGCATGATTCTGTACTGGAGGCTTTATGGGTGGATGACTGGAATTGATGCACTGGTGAGACCCATACTGAAGAGGTTATTGGACTTCCACATGGAAATTGGGACCTAAGGGAGCTTTTGTCAGAGTTGAGTTGAATTTCTTTGAATCGGCAACTATAGTGTATTTAGCAAGGAAATATTTCTACTTCTCTCATATTTCTCTCTTTTTGTGTATTTATATTATTTTAAATTATTAAGAACTACTAACAGATATTTTTTACTTAAGAAGTTAATTATTTTTATAAAGGGCGACCACAATCTCACTTTTATAATTCTCATATTTAGTCAAACCCTAAATTTAATTCCTTACATCACACTGTCATTTTGTAGATGGGATCACTAGAGCTCAAGGGCAAGAAGTGACTTTTCCTAGGCCAAACTGCTAGTTCAAAATAGAACTGGGACTAGAGTTCAAATCTTCTAATTCCCAATTAGTGCTTATTTACATCATGCTGTGCTTCTTGCCACTTATTTTGAGAAATGGGAAAAGGACAAGGAGAAAAGTAATGGAGTTTTTAGATCCAGGTTGACTAATTCCCAGCTTTCCAACCAGGTTGACTTATACAAAAGATAGCTTTAATCTGTAATTTCCACAGCCAAAAAGACTGAGTAGAAAATGTTCTACCAAGTATGCACAAAACTAATTCTTCAAACTATAAAAATACTTAACCAATTTTCTTCCAATTTGGCTAGAATCTTGTCCCTCATTAAGAGTAGCAATCCTGCCAATTTGCAAATGTATAGCTTTACCTATTTTTAGTGAAACACAAGCTCAAAAAGTGTCCTGACATTTTTATATAATTAGAAAGTTGGTTTTTCATCTTCTTTCCATGTGAAAGCAGCTTAAACAAATTATTCAAGGTTTCTTCCTAAATGGGTTGGGTTTGAGTTTCAATAAGTTTTAGACTCAGTACAAAATATTAACTTTGCTTTCCGTCAAATCAATGTGTTTGCTTTTCTTTTGCTTCTTTCTAATTATTATGGAAAAGGTATAATTAATATCCCAAATCCATCTATGCTCATTCCCAAGAGTCTTTTTTAAACTTGGGATATTTTAACACTCCATTGGAGACAGTCTACTGTGTCAAAGAAAGCACTAGACTTAGATTAAGAGGTCTGGTTTCTGATCATGACTTTAGAAATCTACATTGATCATGATAATCCATTTAACCTTTCAATTTCTTCATCTCGAAATGAGAGTGATCATAATACTTATATGACAGTATAATGGGTTGTTGTGAAAGAAAAAAATGTATAATCTTTAAAGTGCTATACAAATACAAGCTCTTTTAGTAGCATCTTAATAGTAATAATAAAGAAAACAAATGACAACATTTCTAACAAGAATTCTCATTCTGAGGATTTTGATGTTTTAATTTCATTCCTCATTGGATTTTATAGGGTTTTGATCTATAGAAGAGAAGCAGTGACAGCACCTGTGTTGGAAACACCGAGGTGAGGAAATGCCCTCTATTAATGCATATTGAAATCTCCTCTGCAATTTATAGCATCAGACAATTGCCCAGGGCACTGAGATATTAGGTGATTTTGGAATAGTTACATAGCCAGTATGTTTCAGAGGTGACTTTATATTCCAAATATAAGCTTCTTTATTGAGTACATGAAAATATTTAGAGAAATAGTTGATACAGATTAAAACATAGTTCAAGATAGTCTTAGTCCAAGTGGATTCCAATAAAGCATAAGTTTTTTGAGGGCAAAGACTGTTTTTTCCTATCTCTTTTTGGTGCCAGAACAAATCCAAGTTGTGGCTCAGAGTAGCACAAACACAGGCTAAATTGAATTGAAATATGTGAATATTGCCACCTCGAGGATCTAAGACTTCATTCATGTGGGTAGGCCTTCTACCAATATAGATTGCAATCCTTCTCTGTGACTTTTATATAGAGATAAGAAGTTGAAAATATAGAGACATTTTAGAGTTGAGAAGATTAAGGAACTGTTGGGTCAGAGTCAATAGAGATATCAAAAACATCAAGAATTGTGGTCTAACAAACCCAAAGACCTAAGACCCAAACTTTTGGGACAAGAATTCACTATTTGACAAAAATACTGGGAAAAAACCAGAAAGCAGTTTGGCAGAAAATAGGTATAGACCAACATCTCACAGCATATACCAAATGGGCCCATGATTAAGATATAATGGGTGGTATTAAAAACAAATTAGGGGAGCATGGAGAATTTTACCTGTCAAATCTATGAATAAAGAAAGAATTTATGACCAGACAAGAAGTAGAAAGTATGATGGGATATAAAATGGGTAACTAAGCTTACATTAAATTTGAAAGTTCTTGTACAAACAAAACCAGTGCAGCCAAGATTAGAAGGAAAGCAGGAAACTGAGGAAAAAAAAGTTTACAGCAAGTATCTTTGATAAAGACCTCATTTCTCAAAAATGTAGAGAACTAAGTCAAATATATAAGAACACAAGTCACTCCCCAGTTGATAGATGGTCAAAGGATATAAACAGGCAATTTTCAGGTAACGAAATCAAAGCTATCTATTATCATATTTAAAAAGTATCTAAATCACTATTGATGAGAAAATGCAAATTAAAACAACTCTGAAGTACCACTTCACACCTATCGTATTGGCTAATATAACAGAAAAGGAAAATGACAAATGTTAGAGGGGATGTGGGAAAACTGGTACTCTAATGCACTATTGCTGGGATTGTGAACTGATCCAGTCACTCTGGAAAATAATTTATATCTCTGACCAAAGGGATATAAAACTGCATAACCTTTTACCCAGCAATATTACTACTAGATCTGTATCCCAAAGAAATCAAAGAAAAAGGAAATGATAGCCTCAGATACTTCCTAGCTGTGTGACCCTGAGCAAGTCACTGTACCCCTGTAGCCTAACTCTTAACATTCTTTTGCCTTACAATAGATGCTTAGTATGGATTCTAAGATATAAGGTAAGGGTTTAAAAAAAAGATTAAAGGACCTACATATTCATCTATACACACACATATGCACAAACACATGAACATATAAATATTTATAGGAGCTCTTTTTGTGGTGGTAAGCACTAGAAATAGAAGGGAGATCCATCAATTGGGAAATGGCTGAATGAGTTGTGGTATGTGATTGTGGTGGAATTATTGTTGTTCAGTTGTTCCGGTTTTGCCCAACTCTTTGTGATCCCATTTTGGGGTTTTCTTGGCAGGGATACTGGAGTGGACTACCATTTCCTTCCCTATTCACTTTACAGATGAGGAACTGAGGCAAACAGGGGTAAGTGACTTAACCAGGGTCACATATCTAGGAAGTGTCTGTGAGGCTGGATTTGAATGCAGGAAGATGAGTCTTCCTGATTCTAAGCCCAGTGCTCTATCCATATGCCATATAGCTCCCCTGTGATGGAATACTAGTGAGCTAAAAGAAATGATGAACAGGATGTTCTAAAAAAAATTAGGAAGACTTACATGAACTGATGCAAAGTGAAGTAAGCAAAATCAGGTGAACATTGTTCACAATAACAGCAGTACTGTACAATGATCAACTCTGAATGACTTGGCTATCTCATCACAATTCTAAAGGACTTCTGGTGAAAAATGCTATCCACGTCCAGTGAAAGAACTGATAGAATCTGAATGTAAATTGAATTTCACTTTTTAAATTTTCTCTTCTTGTTTTTAGTCTATTTTCCTTTGTAACATGGTTAATATGAAAATGATTATACATGTAAATCTTTATCAAATTGCTTGCTTTCTCAAAGAGGGGAGAGAGAAGGAAGGAAAAGAATTTAGAACTCAATTGTTTTAAAAGTTAATGTTAAAAATTTACATGTCATTGGGAAAAATAATTTTAAGAAGAACGATGATATTGGACAGATTAGAGAAAAAAACTGTAAACTAAGAGCTAAAACCATTGAAGAAAGTGGGAGAGAGTCCTGGAGATCAATAAATGATGATCAGTAAAGATAGGAAGAGAATGGAATAAGTGGATTGTGTCACTTTCAAAGAGGAGAGGGAAGGGAACAATGATTTTGAATTAACAATGGGGAATTAGAAGAATATGCATAGGCCTCAGTGGATAGAGAGCTGGGCCTGGAGATGGGGGGTTCTGGGTTCTAATCTAGCTTCAGACATGTCCTACTTGTATGAACCTGAGCAAATCCCTTAACCACGATTTCTTATCCCTTACTGCTCTTCTGCCTGGGAACCCATACAAAGTATCACTTCTAAGATAGAAAGTAAGGGTTTAAAAAAAGAGAGAGAAATATGTACATACAAGGTAGAAGAGTCAGGAGTAATGGCAGAAGGAGAGGCCTCCACTGGCGGCTCTCTTTTTCTTGAGAAACAAGGGGTATCAGGTTTCAGTTAAGGAAAGTTTTGGGATAACATCAGATTTTCTTGAAGTTAAGCACAGTCATTTGAGAGATGACTTGCATATCTAGAACTCCCACTGCCTCCGAAACAACTAGTTGAGCTTAAAAAAAAAAAAAGCACCCTGAATACTGTCATTTAGTCATCACTCCCACCAGAGAAATTTTCCAAAGTACTCAATACCTGACAGCATCAAGAATAATAAATTCCATTTTTATGTTCTATAAGGCACTGACTTGCCTCAGGAACAACTTGGTAACTTGGAGGGTTTGTTCCCCATCTTCTACATGAGGGAATTGCAACTCCTAGAAATCCTCTGACTTTATGGTCACACCGAGAGGGAATTAAACCCCAACGGACTGACTTCAAGTCCAGCATTCCATCTATTATACCATGTGGCTTTCCAACAATACAGAAAAAAGGGCCAGTGGCCTAAACGCCAACAAATATGTGATGGGTGCATTGCAAATTGTTTCTGTAAACTCTAAGTGTTAAAGGGAAAAACCCACTGAAACTGGGCATTAAAATACAGATAGAAACATCTCAAGAAAATAGCGTATTATAACAGATACCACAAAGAGTAATATATTCAATTACATTTTAAGGCATCAGCTGCCACAATAATTGAGATTTTATGCCAGGTGCTAGGTATAGGAAGACAACTATAAGGTGCTCCCTGTGCTCAAGGACCTTACTTTGTACTAAGAGGTTACAATGGGTACATAGCTAGAGAAACACAAAGAAAATTGAGGATGGAGATCAGAGATAGCTTCATGGAGGTGGTGAAACCTAAAATGAATCGTGAATCCATTAGACTGTAAGCTCCTTGAGGGCAGGGATGTCTCTTGTCTCTTTTTTTGTATCCCTAGCTTTTTGCACAGTGTCTAGCACCCACTAAGTGCTTAATAAGTGTTTATTGATTGATTAGTTAGTTAGTAGTAGTCTCTCGGTAACCAAGGATGACAATTGTCTTTGTGCATTTTCATCTATGATAGATGAGTGTGCACAAAGACACTTGTGAATGAAGGAGATTTAAGTGGAAGAGTCGATGCACAGGGACAGTCCCACTCTCTCGGCGTTGGAAGCCTGGGTCCAGTGGCACAAAAAATCGTTACACCTGGAGACTTCCTCAGTTGCAGTGGATGGCCGTGTTGTCTTTTGTGCTCCAACACACCCTAAGCACTCCACAGTGCTTTGCTGCATCGCCATCTCAGCCGTTGAACCTTCTTATTGGTTTCTTCCATCTATTCGGCCAAAGCAGTCTTCACATGCTGGGTAAGCAAGGCCCTGGTTCACCAGGGGTCGATGACCCTATGGCTACTCTCACAAGGTTTAGCCAGCCTGTCGAAGCCATTGCCCGGGGTGTTGATAAACCACCTGAGGGGCAGAAGTAAAGAGATAGTAAATTCAGGTAGGGAGAATGTTCACAGAGTTGGTAGACAGAATATTGGATATGGATAAGACTTAAAAAATTTGAGGTGCTCCAATAGAAAATAAATCTGGAAAGGTAGCTATAGAGGGTCTTAAACTTCATGCCCAGGAGTTTTGATTTTATTCCAGAAATAAGGAGTCCAAGAAGGTTTGTGAATTGTAAATGAAGACCTGTAAAATAATTTGTGGAAGACTATATGGCAGCTGTGTGTAAAATGAATTAGAAATGAGGAACAAGAAGCAAGGACACCAGTTAGGAAGCTCCTTGAAGTCAGGAAATCTGTATTTTCCAGCTCCTATCTCAAAGCATCATTGAGTCATTTTATGTGAGCACACTTTGTGATCCCATTTTGGGATGTTCTTGGCACAGATACTGGAGCGGTTTATCATTTTGTTCTCCAGTTCATTTTACAGATGAGAAAATTGAGGTCCAAAGAGTTAAGTGACTTGGCCAGAGTCACACACATAATAAGTGTCTGAGGCTGCATTTGAACTCAGAAGATGAGTCATTCTGTCTCAAAGCCCAGTGCGCTATCCACATCACCACCTGAGATTAGTGTGTGTGTGTGTGTGTGTGTGTGTGTGTGTGTGTGTGTGTGTGTGTGTAGCACATTACTATTTGCTTAATAAATCTTTTTGGGTATTGGAAGATATTCAATAATTCAGTATTCAAATCTAAGTGAGAAGTGATGGGTGCCTGAATTAGGGTGGTAGCTGTGAAGCTGTGAAGGAGTGAAGAGAATGGGTCAGATGCAAGAAATACTATTAATATAGGAGGGCAAGAGTTTGCAGGTTGGATATGAGAAGAAAGGAGGGAAGAATCAAGGATGATTTTGAAGCTATGACTCTGGGTGGCTGGGAGGATAATGGTACCTTCAAAAACAACAACAACAAATATTTATTAAGGGTCTGCCGGTCTATGATGCATATTATACTAAATGCTGGAGAAGGGAAGATTAAAAAGAAAAGCAGTCTTTGACCTCAAAGGTTTATATTCTTCTAGTTAGGATTTTGACTCTCTACTTTGTTAAGGAATTAGTTAAAAAGTTAAATATCTTGGGGTAGCTGGGTGGCTCAGTGGATTGAGAGCCAGGACTAGAGAGAACTAGAGGTTCAAATCTGACCTCAGATCCTTCCCAGCTGTGTGATCCTGGGCAAGTCACTTAACCCCCATTGCCTAGCCCTTACTGCTCTTCTGCCTTGGAACCAATACACAGTATTGATTCCAAGATGGAAGGTGAGGGTTTTAAAAAAATGTAATTGGGGCAACTGTTGCTTAGTGTATCATCCAGAGATGGGAGGTTCTGGGTTCAAATCTGGCCTCAGACACAGTCACTTAACCCCCATTGCCTAGCCCTTACTGCTCTTCTGCCTTGGAGCCAGTAGACAGTATTTACTCCAAGATGGAAAGTAAGGTTTTAAAAAAAAAGGTAAATGTCTTAACTCAAAATTTTACCATTGGTTTATTTATTATCATGATGAGACTTGAATTGAAAAAAATCTAAGCTATCTACTGTCTCACTCTAAATTCAGAAGAATTGAGAGCTCTCTCTATATTCTTTAATAAAATGTAGTCTTAACAAACACACACAAAGATTTCAAATTTTTTGGGAAATAAATTAACCTTCCTTTTTTTTTTTGGTTAGATAACCAGTCCTGGGTTCAAATTTGACCTTAGACCAAGTGATAGCTATATAACTCTGTACAAGTCACTTCACCCCAGTTGCCTAGCCCTTACCACTCTTATACCTTGGAACTAAGACTTGGCATTGATTCTAAGGTGGAAGGAAAGATTTTATTTGTGAGATTTTAAATGGCCAAGGAAGTGCTACCCACCATTGGTAAAGGGAGATCCCTCATCTAGGAGTTCCAGACACCAACTGAAATCACAGATCCAAGTGCTATCCGTCTAAATTTCTCCTGAATTCAATCTGAGCTTCTTTGCCCATTCATTGGATAGCTGATTCTCAAGGATGATGAAATTCATGCTTGTTATTAAGGTCTATCTGGAATTAAGTAGGAACAGTGTACTTGAGAGAAGCAAATTAGACAAGGTCCCTGACCACTAGACTTGAAATCCAAATCCAATGAGCCAGCAATACATTAACGTGGCAAAAGGAAACATGCAAATGTAATTGAGAAGAGAAGGTTAATTGATTCATAGTTCACCTCTGGAAAGCTCCTGTGATTCATGAAAACAAGCTTGGCCAGCTCCTCCCGGATTCTGGTCACAGTAAGCTCCAAAGCTTGAACACACTGTTCAGACTAAAGCATTTCGCAGCAGCAGCCCCTGTCAATGTGCCTTGCTCTTACTGGGGAGGTTAATCAGTGTTTGCTGAACTGTGCTGAAGATTCCAGATTAAACGGAGCTGGATTTCTTGGCATTTTGTTGCGGTTTCACCCAGTGTCACTTTCAGGATGCCCTAGTTCAGTAACATATCAATTGTAAAGCCATTGGCAGCACGGCTTAGTGGAAATAGCGCTTGGATTTGTAGCCAAGAGCCTTGGATTTGAATCTCCTCTGCAGGGAATTCAGAGACTTGGATAAACTTGTGGGAAGTCCTGCAAGCAAAGAATGCGATATTCCGAGAACAATCAACCCAGTGCCTTTAAAAGGCGAATGAAAACCTGGTTACAAGCTAGGTTAATTATAATGGACAATTCAATCTTGGTCCCAGAAAGATGATGATGCAAAAAATGGCCCTTTGCTCAATAGACAGGCAGGGGACTGCTCCAGGAAATGTAATATACACTATTCAGATCCATTTGCCATAACAGTTGGTTTTTCCTCCATGTTTTCCTTGACCCACTGAAGGAAGTGGGGGGGGGGGGGTGCTGTGTGAATGATATAAGGCCATAATTAAGTACCAGAATAGAAGAAGGGGTCCACTGGAACCTGATCAAAGAGGTTTGAGAAAGATGATCATTAAATTTTCAGTGTAACCATGTATATACTTCATAAATTAGCAAATGCTACAAATCATGGCTCCATCTATTGCTTTGTTGATTGTCTAGTCTTGAGAAAGTGACAGAAAATAATGCAAATTTAACTTGGAAATGTGTTCTACATATTTTGCCCCCCCCCCCAGTGAGTTGGTGGTTAAACATCCACAAATTGTCACTAGATAGGTATTAAATGTCAAGGTACATTAGGAATGGAAGCCAGGGAGCACTATGGACAAAGTCAGGAAGACCTGATTTCAAATCCTGCCTCCAATACTTAATATTAGAGCAATTCTAGGCAAATCATTTGATCTGTCAGTTACTCTATCTGTAAAATGGGCAGCTAGGTGGTACAGTGGATAAAGTACTCAGTCTAGAGCCAGGAGGACCTGAGTTTAAGTCTAACCCTCAAGTACTTCCTAGCTATGTCACCCTAGGCAAGTTATTTGGCCTCTGTTTGACTCAGTTTCCTCAACTATTAAAAAAAAATAAAACTTTCCTTCTGCAGAAGGAAATGGCAAACTGCTCCAATATTTTTGCCAACAAAATCCCATTGGGATCCTAAAGAGTCAGACACAACTGGATGACTTTACAACAACAACAATAAAAACAGGAATAATAATAGCACGTACTTCCCAGGGTTGCAGTAAGAATCAAATAAAATAATAATTATAAGGTACTTTGTCAACCTTAAAGTGCTTTATAAGGTCTAATTATTCTTAGAAGGCCCTCAAGAGTAGAGATTGTTTCACTCACTATACTTGCATCCCCAGCATATGGCACAGTGCCTGGTACATTCTATATACTCAATCCATGCTCACTGACTGATCCTGGTGGGTATTCAGAAAAAAGGGAAACTCAACAAGGGCACTAAACGACCGATAGGATTTGGGGGTGGAGAAAATAGGACCAGAAATTTCACTAGAGAGAAGAACATACTAATCTGGGCAATAGGTCACCATCACAGGGACTGAGGCAACACTTTTATTGGAAATCATTCAAAACTTTTAATCAGGAGAGAGATGGTCTCAAATCCTCCCTCTAGCTTTGAATTATTCCGTGACTCCTCCACCCTAGAACACTTACTTGTCTTTGACGTGTTCCGGTTGACTCATCTGTAATGAGGGCAATACAATTTATCCTGAGTATTTTATACAGTTATTAAGAGGGAAATGCTTCTTAAACCTTAGAGAATGAGAAAAATGTGAGTTGGCAGGATGTGCTTAAGAGGCAAAACCCCAAAGTTAGAGAACTATCCATCACTTTGCTTTATTGGAAATGAAAAAGATGGCCACTTCTTTGAAGTTTGGTTTAAATGACAAACCACCAATCCCTTCCTGTGTTCTGTTCACTCGTAGAAGCATCATGAATGTCCAGGTTCCTATTCACTCCCTCCCAAGATATGTTAGCCTGTCTACAACTGCCCTAGTCTCATTTTAATCTACTTCTTGGCCAAATTAATGAATTCATTTACTCCCTTATGGACAATTGGGCAACAACAAGAAGGAAGCCATTTTGGACAAAGCAACACTAATCAGAGATGTTTTTCTAACTTTCATTTGGGAATGTCAGGAGGGACAACTCAACTTTTCATCTGATCATACAAACTATATGGGCACAGCACCTAGATTTAGCCTCCCTCCTCTTTCTAACCAAACAGGAGGGCTTAGTTGCTAATAATACTTACTTGATGTCCATGGTCATCTTGGGAATTATACATCCAAGGTCTCACATTAGGGCTGCAGTAGAATGAACATATTTCTCATTCCATAATGAGAGAGAGAATAAATAAGTCAAGTTTTGGGTTACTTTGCAAAATCCTTAAAACAGTTAAAACTAGCCCAATTGCTGTATTTATTGGTTGTCTCAGACTAAAGATCCATCTATTTAATGCAATGGAGAAAACTGATGAAAAACATAATAAAAGTAAAATTTTAAAATAATAATAATAATAATACTTATTTTGAGAGGTATCATGATACAGTAAAAATGGAGGCTGCCTTGGAGTCAAGAAGACAGTTAACTTATTGGGTCTGTATCTCTAGAACCTGTCGCCATACCTAATACATAGTGGTATTTAGTAATTCCTGGTTTATTAATTGACTGAAAGCAAAAGTCTCAGATCTGCCTCTAATAATACTGGCTGTGCCACCCTGTGCCAGTCACTTAACTTCTTAATAGCCTTAGACAATTACCTTTGGTTCATAAATGACAGATGAGTTGCCAATATGCATTTGGTAGATGGAGTGACACATTTGGAGTAGAGGAGTGGCCTCTACCAATGAACTCACAGATACACACCAGTATTTGAGCTGAAACTTAAGGAAGTAAGTGAAACTAAGAAGCAAAGTTGATGAAGGAGCCCATTCCAGTCCTGGGGAGTGACCGGTGAAAAGGCATGGAATCAGGAGATGGATGGTAACTGGACCAATGTGGCTGAGTCCTAGATATGTGGGATTAAAGTGTAAGAAAACTGAAAAGGCAAGAAGGGGTCAGTTATGAAGGACTTGGAAACCAAAATATTTTAAATTGTACTCTAGAGGTAATAGGGAGCCACTGGAGTTTATTGAGTAGTGAGTGACATGATCAGATCCATGCTTTAAAAAAAGTAATTTTGGAAGCCGAGTAGAAGATAGATTAGAGCGAGGAAGAGACTGAAGACAGGGAGATAAATGAGAAGGCTATGGTGATAATCCAGATAGGAGGTGATGAAGGCCTGGACTAGGACAATAGCTGTGAGTACAGAGAAGGAGATTCAGGAAAGAGATATTTTGAAGATAAAAATGCCAAGATTTGGCACCCTATTGAATATGCAGAGTGAGTTGGAGTAAGGAGATTGCATACTTCAGTGCCTGGGAAGATGGTGGTGCTGTTGACAATAAAAGAAATATGGAACAGGAGAGAGTTTATTGGGAAAGACAATAAGTTCTGTTTTGGATCAGTTGGATGATGCATCTAAATCTAAAGGGTAGCGAAAACTACTAGAAAATGGTCCACTTTCTCACATAGTTTTAAAATTAGGGGACATATGTAGAGCCTAGAAGTTTACTCTCTTCTAAACACTGTGTCTGCTTGAAGTGAAATCATCCATCAATGCCAGTGGGTAATTTCCATATAGGTATCAAGTTCTTCAAATATCCAAAGCAGTAGTTGAGGTCAACCATATACCTATTATAGGAAATCCCATTCAACAAAGTATTACTAAGTACAAACAATGTGCTAAGCACAGTGCTGGGCACTGAGGATAGAGAAAAAATGAAATGACCTCTATCCTCAGGAAGCTTACACTCTATTGGGCAGAGACAACACGTGCAAATAGAAATAAAATCAAGGGGGCAGCTGGGTAGCTCAGTGGATTGAGAGCCAGGACTAGAGACAGGAGGTTCAAATTTGACCTCAGACACTTCCCAGCTGTGTGACCCTGGGCAAGTCACTTGACCCCTATTGCCTAGCCCTTACCACTTTTCTGCCTTGGAGCCAATACACAGTATTGATTCTAAGATGGAAGGCAGGGGTTAAAAAAAAAAGAAGAAAGTCAGCATAATTTTAAGAGAGAAATGGCACCATTTACTAGGGAGATAGAGCAGGATCTCATAGAAGAAGGTGATGACTGAGCTGTACTTTGAAGAAAACAGGAATCCGATGCGAAAAGAAGAGGACTTGCATTCTAGAATGGAGGAACAATGGGTACAAATTGTTTGTAAGTTTGACTCTTGGACCAAATTGATTAGAATGAAGAATAAATGAAAGAATTAGAATGATGTGGAAAAGTATATGACAGAAGAATCAGAGAGGGCTTTCAACTATATGACAGGGTTGTTGGAGATGTGCTTCAAATTCATGGGATATATTACTAGATTCAATGTGGTTTTCTGTTTGGGGCACTGCCTCTAAGACCCTGCAAACCCTTGACTCTTGGATAGGAATCACCACTCCCATCAATCCCTGTGTCATTGTGGGCAAATTTCTTCAACTTCTAAATTTCCATTTTCTTAGCTGCTGCCTAGTAGAGAACAAATATAGAATGCTACATAGAAGAACTATGATGATGCCAAAATACTTTGCGATTCAGAAAGTCCCTGAAGGGAGGGGAGGTGTCAAGAATAACAGCAATAATTATTATACCTTTTTACTTCATTGCACTCTCCTTTTGGATAGATTTCGGAATTTTGCTTTAAAATATTGAAAATCTGATTTGACTTTGTTCTATGGGTTCCAAACACCAGAATCCTTTTGGGTTGGGGTACAGAGGGGGCACAAGAGAGAAATCTATTAGTAACTTTAATATGGAAGCTGTGATTTAATCTGTGGCGGTTCTTTCTCTGTCAACAAAGATTGCAATATCTCAATAACATGAAAGATGGTCTTTAGGAGTTACTGTGCCTGAAAACTTCATCATGCTACAACCAACTTGGCAATGAGCATCTCTAAATTTAATTAAGTTGATCCTTATTAGACAGACATGCAGTGCATTGCCAGGACTGTAACTAGGGTAGGGCAAGTGGACCTTTGTCTTAGACTATTAAATTTGAAGGGCACTGAAAAGCTTCTAGTCCATTAGCAATTTAGGAGCAACAGAGCTGAATACCTATTTAGCAAGAAGAATTAGTTAAATTATGAAGCTGCCAGATAGCCTGCTCCCTCTCTACAGGGGCTGTGGCATAGGCGATCAATCACCTCCCTGGCTCTGCCTCCCCAATAATAGCCTCCATGAGCATTGACTGCTGCAAGCCTGGGAGTGATTTGTAGCTGCTCTACCCACACATAAAGACATTCTATCTCAGGAACTTGCCAAAACTCGTTCTCCTCTAGCATAATCTTCATGAAGCTGAAAATACCTCTGAGCCATGATAAGGCATCTGAGGAGGACTTCAGAGACATTGGAGTAGGGATGGCGACCCAGGTGGGGATCCTCTTAGTAAACTCCAAAGTGTTGCCTTAAAGCAAGAGTGATTCAGGGGATAGGTCGTAAAATTTGGGCTCAGATGGGAAATTTGAAACCAAGTCTTCCTGACTATAGACACATAGTCATTAAACTCATCGAATAATATTCTTTTTTTCATCCAGATGCATAGGGATAGTACATTATATTGGACTATCAGTAGAGAGAAACAACCTGACAGTGGAAATGAACTAGCTTTGGAGCCAAGAAGACCTGAATTCAAATTCTACTTCAGTACAATCTAACTATATGACCCTGGGCAAGTCACTTGACCTGTAAGTGTTCTCAAGCAACACTATCATGGATCTGGAACCAGAGGACCAGGGTTCAAGTCCTATCCCTCATACTTGACCTTGGACAACTCATTTTTATTTTCTCTTGGTCTGTTTCATTATATAAAAACAAGATGTTGACTAGATAGTCTATGAAATCCTCTCCGGTTCTAGATTTATGATTATATGACTATAAATTGAACAATACTATTGCCAGTCTATGTTGTTCCTTATATGGAAGAAATTGCAAATCCCCATGAAGGAAATGACTAAGCTTATTATGTAATCCTTTACTATGATTCTTTCAAGCAATGGACACACACAAAAAAAAAATGGATTCCTGATCACTTCCCACCTATTTATCCCCCTTTGCCTTACTTACAAAAATAACTAACTTATTGATTTACAAAAATTGCCTTGCAAAGAGAGGATGCAATACATTTATTTTTAGTCAAGTTAAGAATTATATTCTGGCATAAAAGGAGAGGTCAAGCAGTTTGCAAAGCCGCCAATGTGTGTTGTGCAATGAAATCTGACACTGGCTTGGAATCTTCACTTTGGGGCTTCCAAAGAGATCTCATGATGCTGTACACTAGAGTGTACGTGTGGGATAAGGTGTTTTAATGAACTCTTTCATCAGCCTCTCAAACTAAGTTAAAAATATTTCTGAAGGCTGAAAAAAAATCTCACCTCTTTCTTCTTCATTTGGTGCCATCTCCTCCAGGAAGTTTTCCCTGACTTACACAGCCAGAGGGTCTCTTTCCTTTTTTTTTTTAATCATCTCATTATCCTAAAATTCCTTCATGTTCTGCCTCTTGTCATTATTAATTATGTAACTGTGACATAGTATCATGGAAAGAACCTTGGATTTGGAGGCAGGAAGCCCTGGATTCAATTTCCAGCTCTGAACTTTTCTAACTTCATAACCTTGAGTAAGTCAACTCAGTAAATACTTAGTAAGTATCTTGTATGATTAAAGCCTGAGAGAATATAAGAGTGAAATAAGACAGCTCCTGACCTGAAGGAATTTATTATTTACTGTCATTTTCTCAGTCAGTCTAAAAACACTTATTGCCTATTATGTGCCAGGCACTGTGCTAAGCACTCAGGCTACAAAGATTTAAAAAACAAAAACAACAACAACAAAAAATCACCCTCATGAACTGTCATTCCCCAAAGGAGGAAGAAGAAGGAGGAGAGTTTGTAGTTATGTGCTGGTAAATGTTTAACAACCAATTCTGAGGGGGCATTAGTAGGGGGGAGGCCAACAAAAACATTTTCATCTTGATCTGCATTATTACAGTTTCTCTAACACTTTTTAAAATCCTAGAGAATCAACAAAAGAGGAAATCACCCTCTGATTCGTAGTATTTGCTCCTTTCCAAGATGTAAATCCTTACCTGAAAAGTTAACAATTGGCTTTTATGAGTTGATCTGAGCTAGAGCCAGTGTTACTTTTTAAATGTGCATATATCTGTGTGTATACATATATTCATGTGTGTATAACATTACACATGCATATAAATGTATATGTACATGCACATCTGTATTTTTACACATATAAGTGTGAATATATGTTCATATATGTATAGACAAAATATATCACAAGGTATTGGTGTGGGTTATCTAGTAATTGGGATCAGAAAAGACCTTGTGGAAGAGATAATGTTTAATCTGAGCTTGAAGGTACTTAGGGATTCTGAGAGGTAGAATTGAGAAAACAGCACATTCTAGAAAGGCGATGTCTACTCAAAGGATGACAAAGAGGAGATGGGATGTTAGATAGAATAAGAATAACAATAACAATAGCTAGCATCTGCAGTATCTACTATTACCAGGCTTTTTACAAATATTATCTCATTTGATCCTCAGAACAACCCTATGACGTAGGTGTTATTATTATTCCCATTGGAAAACTGAGGCAAAGAGATGTTAAGCTACTTGCTAAGGGAGCATAGCTAATAAATGTCTGAAACCAGATTTGAACTCAGACCTTCCTGACTCCCCCTGTGATTCTGCCTAGCTGTCCTAGGTCTATAATGGGGACTTAAGACATCTATACAGACAAGGAAAGGAGATGATGAGGCAAAGTAAAGATCCAGACAAAGTGGCCAAGGAAAAATAGAGGAAATGGGAGTCCCTTTCAGCTTGAGTTTCCTAGAGGAGACTTCATCTTGAATGCCAAGGAGGAGGAGAATAAGAGGTGATGGAGAACATACGACTTTTGAGTGTTATCTAGCAAATATGGTCTGCATAAAAGAGGAGTTTGCCTGAAGCAGCATCCCAGAATGGAATTTTTTAGTTAAAAATTCTATTTAATTAATTAATTTAGAGTATTTTTCCATGGTTACATGATTCATGTTATTTCCTCTCTCCTCCTTCCCCCCTCCCCCATAGCCAATGAGCAATCCCACTGGGTTTTACATGTGTCATTGATCAAGACCCATCTCCAAATTATTAATATTTGCATTAGGGTGATTATTTAGAGTCTATATCTCCAACTATATCCCCATCAACCCATGTAATCCAGCTGTTGTTTTTCTTCTGTGTTTCTACTCCCATAGTTCTTCTTCTGAATATAGATAGCGTTCTTTCTCATATGTCCCTCAGAATTGTCCTAGATCATTGCATTGCTGCTGGTAGAGAAGTCCATTACGTTTGATTGTACCACAGTGTATCAGTCTCTGTGTATAATGTTCTCCTGGCTCTGCTCCTTTTATTGTGCATCACTTCCTGGAGGTCGTTCCAGTTCACATGGAATTCCTCCAGTTAATTATTTCTTTCAGCACAATGGTATTCCATCACCTTTAGATAACACAATTTGTTCAACCATTCCCAATAGAAGGGCATCCCCTCATTTGCAGAATGAAATTTTTTAAATGGCTTTTAAAATTCAACACAAAATGACCCCTTCCCCCTTTTCCAATCTCCTCACACCTTATATCTACTCCTCCCTTTTCACCTTTGATGCATGACCTCCTTACTGCTCCTCAAACATAAGATTCCTATTTCAATATATTTCCACTAGTTGTCCCCCATACCTGGAGTGCTCTCCTATCTGCCTTCCCTGGTCATCTTGATGTCTCCACTGAAATCTCACCTTCTTCGAGAAGCCAGTCCTGATCCCCCTTAACTCTAGTTCCTTCCTTCTGAAATTATCTCCAATGAATTACTTTCCATGTATTTCTTATCTGTACATACTTGCTTTCTTGGTGGCTTCATTAAAATGAGCCTCTGGAGGACAGATAAAAGGGTTCTTTTATAGGTTTGAATTTCATTATTGCCCCAGGGCTTAGATCAGTGGCTGGTTTATAGTAGGTACTTAATAAATTCTTGTATTTTGTTTGTTTTTTAAACCCTTACTTTATGTCTTGGAATTGATACGTAATAGTATCAGCACACAGAAGAGTAGCAAGGGCTAAGCAATACAAGTTAAGTGACTTACCAAGAGTCACATAGCTAGAAAGTGTCTGAATCCAGATTTGAACCCAGGTTCTCCCTACTCCAGGTGTAACACTCTATCCACTGAGTCACTTCACTGCCCCCATCAACTATCTCCTGAGGTTATTTGTTGTGAATGTCAGGGATAACATGTTTTGTAACCCTCACAGGGCCATAGGAAAAGCAATCATTATCATTACATCTTACTTCCATTACTAGACGGGAAGCCCAGTGAGGGCAGAAATCATGTCATATCTTTCTTCGTCCACTCCACAGTAAAATCTTCTACATCCTTTCACTTGTTGTTTAGCCAATTAGTCATGTTTGACTCCTTGCAGCCCCATCTGAGATTTTCTTGGCAAAGATCCTGAAGTGTTTGCTGTTTCCTTCTCCAGCTCATTTTAAAGATGAACAAACTGAGACTAACAGATTTAATTGCTTGCCCAGTGTCACACAACTAGTAAGTGTCTGAGATCTGATTTGAACTCAGGTCCTCCTGACTCCAAATATGGCAATCTATCCACTGTGCCACCTAGCTGCCCCTCAATAAATAGTGATTGAATAAATTAACATATGAATGTTATATACTTGGATAATTTCTTGTGATGTTGAGACTCCCTCAAGATATAGAGGAGGAGAGATTTGTCCTCATCAATATGTTCACCTAAGAACTATCATAATTTATTTGGCAATAACATTGTGTGTATATGTTTAATTGTCCCAAGAGATCCCAAAGTGTCCATAGGAACCTTGGATCTAGAGTTGCCAGAACACTCTTTGAAAGGTTTCAGGAAGTCTGCCAATCTGAAAAGTACCGCAGTATTCTGAAGAAGGTTCACAATTTCCTTTCATATGTTCTTGTTCCTGGCAAGAAACAACAGCTCTGGAGATGTTCACTGAATCATCACGAGCCTAAGCTGTTTTATTTTCAACCCAAAATGGTTTCATTCTCTCTTTTTCAGTTGACTTTTCTAACAGTTCTGCTTATTAGTATCTCTCACTATTTAAAAAATGCATATTAATAAATGCACTCTACTTGGATATTTTTAGCTATTTTGGTCTATTTCTGTTTCTCTGGGCAGGGCATTATGTAGTGGGGTGGGGGTGGGGGGAACCTGTCATCCTATTCTCAAAAAATATATTTTTCCCAGAATTACTTCTTTTCTAGTCTTTTTAGTCCGTAATTTCTATTAATTACAATTTCCTATCATAAGGAAACTTTTAAAAATTAAGTCCATTTAGTGCCCTAATGTATAGATCAAATAAAAATTATAGGCAATCCATGACTTACATAAGTTCAACTCATACACATAGACCTTAAATACCACTTTTTTTTTCATTAGTCAAGATATAACTCTTGCACTTATTAAAGAAGGCCATTTTAGGCTTTATTGCCCCAAGGATTTTTAACAAATATATGCTATATAATATACTACTGAAGACTCTGTATCTATTGCTATAATTGTGCCATTTTTCTTGTTTTTTATTTATGTATATGTATATAAAATGATTTCATGGCACTGATTGTTTTTCTTTTCAATTTTTGCATCCTTTATATAAATCCAATTTGATCAAAGTGAATAATTTTTAGATACATTTCTGTAGTCACTTGGTTAAAATTTTATTTCAATGCTTAACATCAAGATCCACTAGTGATAATGGTTTATCTTTATTTAATGGTTTCTCTTTATTTAATTCTGACCAGAGTTTCAGCACCATATTTGTCTCATAAAAGAAATTTGACTAAGTGCTTTCTTTCCCAATTATTGACAATGATTTTGACAAAATAGATAATTATACTTCAAATAGTAGATGGAATTAACTGATAAAGACAACTGAAATAGTGTTCCTCTACCTACTTTCATGGTTCATTTATGACTTATTTGATTTCTTTTTCAAGGATTAAGTTATTTAAGAACTCTATTTCTTGTGTAAGAGGAGATTTAATTCAGTTTTTATATATCTATAAATTAATAACCAGTTCCTTTAAATTTTCAGTTTTGCTAGTATATAATTGTGTTAATGTTTTTTAAATTACAAATATATATAAGTAATGAATGTTTTATAAATTATAAAAATAATAAAAAAAGGGGGGGAGGAAAAGAAAACGATCTTTGTCTCTAATGAACAATGCTTGGAAATGATCAAATAAAAATTATTTTTAAAAATAATAATATAAATTATAATATACATTATAATTTATATTATATTATATATATATATATATTTACCAATAATGTAATAAAATTTTCCACATAAGTTTTCTGAAGTTATGACTCAAATTGTCTCCTTTCTTCCCTTCCGTCTCCCCTCTCTGAGCTGGCAAGCAATTCAATCTGGGCTATACTTGTGTTATCCTGCAAAACATATTTTTATATTTATCATTTTTTGTAAGAGAATAATCATATAAAACTAAAACCCCAAACCAAAAGCCCAGATGAACTAAAGTGAAAAATCATATGCTTTCATCTACATTACAACTCCAACAGGTCTTTCTCGATAGCATTCTTTGTGATGTCTCTCAGTATTGCTGAGAATAGCTAAGTCTATCACAATTGATCAATCCACCATATTGCTGTTACTGTGTACAATGTTCTCCTGGTTCTGCTTATTTCACTCTGCATCAATTCATGTAGGTCTTTCCAATTTTCTTGAAATTGTCCTATTCAAGACTGAATGAAAACTATTATTGCCTTGCCTTTCATGCAGATCTGTGCATACGTTAGGTTGTTGACGGATTTTTATTACTCTTTTGCCTTTGCAGTCAGTCAAGAATTTTGTTTTCAAAATTATTCCCATTCCATTCCATATCACTGCTCTTTCATGTATTTGTGTGTGTGTATATGTGCATGTGTGTAAGAATAAAATGAAATTTGGAGGGCAAAAAAAAAGAAAGAAAAGAAATTGTCCCATTCATCATTTCTTATAACACAATAATATTCCATTGCCATCATATGCCACAATTTGTTCAGCCATTCCCTAATTGATGGACCTCCATTCAATTTCCAATTCTTTACCATCACAAAAGGAGCAGCTATAAATATGTTCATACAAGTAGGTGCTCTCCCCCTCTTTTAAAAATCTCCTTGGGATACAGACCTAATAGAGGTATTATTGGATCAAAATGTAGGTATTGTTTCATAGTCCTTTGGGCATAGTTCCAAACTGCCCTCCAGAATGGTTGGATCACTTCATAACTCTACCAGCAATGCATTCTGATAGGAATGATGCAGTACCTCAGAGTTGTTTTAATTTGTATTTCTCTAATTAAGAGTGACTTAGAATGTTTTTTTCATATGATTATTGATTGCTTTGATTTCTTCATCTGAAAATTGTTTATTCCTGTCCTTTGATCATTTGTCAAATGGGGAATGACTTATATTCTTACAAATCTGTCTTTGTTCTCTATGTATTTGAGAAATGAAATTTTTATCAGAGAAAATTTCCCCTTGGCTTCTCGGCTTTTTTTTTCTAATCTTGGTTACATTGGTTCTGTTTGTACACAAACTTTAATTTAGTATCATAAAAATTATCCATTTTACAACTCATACTGTTGTCTGTCTCTAGTTTGGTCATAAAGTCTTCCCTTCTCCATAGATCTAACAGGTAAACTAATCCATATTCCCCCTAATTTACTTATGCTATCACATTTTTATATCTAAACCACATGGCCATTTTTACATTATCTCATTATAGAGTATAATTTTTTTTAATTTCTTCTGTTGTAAATTCATCTCATTCATCTTTTAATTTTGACAATGGTATATAAACTTAGTCTTTTAAAGAAACTTTTGTATTGACCCAGTTTAATATGCCTTTCATTCTAATTTATTCCTCTACTGATTTCCACATTTTCTTCTTTGGGGCTTTAGGGTTTGCTTTTTTTTTTCTAGATCTTAAGTTCATTAATTCTCTTTTTTTATTTTGTTAGTAAATATATTCAGAGATATCATTTTGATATCTAGTATCTCTCAAACCCATAGCTTGCTTCAGAGTTTTGTTTCTTTTTTACATAGCTGCTTATTGTTTCTGTAGTTTGTTTTTGACCCATTCATTATTTAGAAATGTATTATTTAATCTTCACTTGGGTATGTATTTTTGGTTCTTTTTTCCTATATTGATTGATTCTTTTTATTATGTTGGAGTCTATGAAGGATATGTTTAATATTTTTACATTTTTATATTTATTTTATTTTTATGCCCCTAAACATGATCACTTTTTGGAATTACATTAGATTGCTAAGAAATATGTGGATTTAATACCCTGATTCAAAAATTGCTGCAGGGCTTTCAAATATATTTTTCCAACCATACATTTCTTTTGATATAGTCTTTCTTATATATCTTTCTGTTAGATTTTTTAGCTTTGAAATAAAATAAAATTAAAGCACTATATAATTATTAGTGCGAATGTTTTACAATTCAGTTCAATTTTATTTGAAGAGTCTAGACATTAAATTGTTTCCCTATCTGTGGTACCATTGGAAGTTGGTCTGTTTATCTCTCTTAATATTATCAACTCATACCCTTCCTTTATTTGAAATTATGATTGAAGCTCATTTTTTGAGAATTACATGAGTTATGGCCATTTTTATTTCAAGCTATAACTTTCACTTTTTATGTTTTAGATGTTTTTCATATGCAGAAAAGGGGGGAACTGATTTCTTATCCAGTCTAAATTTTTCTTTTTTTTTTAATTGAGGATTTCTTAAGTTTAAGTTTTACGCCATTCAGTTATTTTTTATTTACATATTTGTTTGTTACATTACAATTACCAACTATCTCCCATACTCTCTCCTCTCCCCACTCTAGAGAAGACATCATTTCACAAAAAGATAAATGTACATATAAAACTGTCTTGTTCCTATATATCAGTTCTTTCTCTGGAGGTGGATGGACATGCACAGATCATTTTTCCAACAATATTTCTGTTGTTATAGATAATCATTCATTAAAAACTCATTATAAGACCCACCTATACCCACACCTCTAGATCTAAACTCACTAAAACACCACCAGATCTATTTACTTTCTTGCTGAGATGTGACTCTTCACAACAACACTGGGTGCTATTATTATCCCTATTTATAGTTGAGAAAACTGAGGCAAACTGAAGTAGATGACTTTGCCCAAGTGTTTGAGGCTGCATTTGAACTTAGGTCTTCTTGACTCCAGAATGAACCCCAAACTACCTACACCCATACAAGATGTTTTTTGTTGTTGTTTTTTTTTTATTACCTTAATGTGTTAGTTTAAAAAGCAGTAGCTTAGTTTATCCCTAGAATCATAAATATATTTATTTCATTGTTTGGTCTTTTCTTAGTAACTGCATTTTAAAAACTTTTTCATATAATTCTTTTGTTTGATGATTTTTGCTCTGTTTGCTTCTGTTTTTTTTAAAGGAATAACACAAATTCCTTCTTTGGATGAAAGTCAATCTTTTTTTAAAATTAATGATCAATTGTTGTTTAGAAGGATGTTATTTTGTGGTCCAAAGCAATCTCCTGTCATTCTTGGAATATCATAGTCCAATTTTTCTTTGGATTTCTTGTAAACACCAAGTGGTCTTGAGCAATTCAGACTGATTTTCTCTGGTATGGGAAAAGCTTTTCCCTAACTGGCTGCAATATTTGTTGTTTGATGTTGAAATTTGGATTTTTTGCTAAGTAAAATGTGGAATTTCTCTCTTTGGGGATCTAATAAGGTTTTAATGTCATCCTATTTTTATTGATGACTCATAATCCTTAGATTATCACCTACCATCCTATCTTTAGCGTTTCCTTAGTTTATTGAGTTCTCATGTATTCATCTAATCTTCTCCTTTGATCTTGTTCAATCAATTATTAGTCCACTTCTGCATTTTTGAGTTCCAAATCAGTCATTCTCCTCTTGAGAGAATCTACTTAGAAAGATTCTCCATTCTTTACTCTTTTGTCTTTCTAAATTTATACCTTTCAACTCAAAATTCCCTTCAAATTTCCATCCTTATTTCACAGTGTTCTAGAATCAGAGTTTTCTAGATGGAAGGAAACTTCAAGGTCAACACATTCATTTTACAGGTAAGAACAATATTGATGTTCTTTTATACAGTGGTACCTTGACACAGCTTGTAACTCAATTTGCTAGTAGGTCAAATTTAATTTCCATATTTAAGTTAATGGAAATGCAATTAATCTGTTCTGGCCCCAAAAAACCACATGAACTTTTTGTTTTATCTGCTTTTAAATATGAAAATGCACTTTATAAATAACAAATAAATATACTTATAGATAATAAGAAAGAACATAAAGAAATAAACTTGCTTATGAAATGTTACCTTCAAAGTCAGGTGAAGATGCTGGTGGAGAAGATTTTCATTTTGTGCACTATCGCTTAACATAACTCACTCTCTCCACATGTAAGGCTACGTTTAAATGCAAAATTGACCTTACACATTACTTATGATATATAACTTTATTGCTCTGTTTGGGCTTTATTTAATTATCATCATTTTCTTCATTGAATTTTGGTGTTTTGTCACACTTTCCTTGATTTCACTTAGTGGCCCTTTTAACAAAACCTTTCTATGCAAGTTTGTTTCTTCCTCCCTTTCAGAACATTTCGATAATGTGTGAAACAAGTGTTGTTACACAGCTCCAGTGCATGACCTGTTGCAACTTTTTTCTGGGTGTGTCTTTTTTTTTAATCGACAAACTTTATTTGAGTTGTAACTGTCATACAAACCCACCACCTAAACCACTGTGTGACAACCGTCCCCCCTTCCTTTTCAGCCTCCTGAGAGGAGACTGAACACTCTCTGCCTTCTGGCCTCACTTCTTGTCTTTCTCTTTCTTCTCCTTTTTTGCCATCCTTAGCAGCCAGTGAGGCCAGGAAGCCCATAGCATTCTGGATGGCCTCATTGTTCAGGCCAGTGCCTGGAAGATAATCACCTTTAACTATGCCTTCTGCTTCAAAATCTTACATATTGTCAATGTACTATGATCGTATTCTTTCGTCAAGACAGAAACACGCACTCCTCACTCATGTTTTTTTCTTGTTTTTTTTTTAATTTGGAAAATTTTATTTAATTAATTAATTTAGAATATTTTCCCATGGTTACATGATTCATGTTCTTTCTCTCCCCTCTTCCTCCCCCCATAGCCGACAGACAATTCCCCTGGGTTTTACATGTGTCATTGATCAAGACCTATTTCCATATTATTGATATTTAGGATGATCATTTAGAGTCTATATCTGCAATCATATCCCTATCGACCCAGGTAATCAAGCAGCTGTTTTTCTTCTGTGTTTCTACTCCCACAGTTCTTCCTCTGAATGTGGATAGTGTTTTTTCTCGTAAATCCCTCCGAGTTGTTCTGGATCATTGTATTGCTACTAGTAAAGAAATCCATTCTTTCAATTGTGCCCCAATGTATCAGTCTCTGTATATAAGGTTCTCCTGGTTCTACTCCTTTCACTCTGCATCAATTCCTGAAGGTCGTTCCATTTCACATGGAATTCCGCCAGTTCATTATTCCTTTTTCACTTACGTTTTTCAATGATTTCTTGCTTTAATTTCAAGTATATCATCCTTATCTTCTGAGCATTGCCCTTGGCACTCATTTTCTTAAGACCCATGTTTAAATGTTAAGAAATTTGCCCAAGAAACCTGATAATAAAGACAAAAATAAATAAGAAAGCAAAAGCAATTCAATACAAATGTTCCCAGGGCCAGGTAACACTGAACTAAACAAGATGGCTTCATGGAATTTGTGAAACCCAACATTCAGCAGGTTATCTAGTGAAGGGTGGCTTAAAGCAAAAAATCCAGATTGCTCCTATCTCAAATTGCTCATGACGTAAGGTGCCTGTGTATTCTTTTTCTTATTTTATTGGTCTTCTGAACCTGTCAGTCTACTATGTTCTCCACACCATTTTCCCAATTTTATTTCACAATGTTCTCCATGTATTTTCTATAGTAATCACATTGACCTACTCACTAGATATTCCTTTTGTACAACATTTCATCTCCCATCACCATCATTTTCCCCTCAGAATTTTTGCCTTCTCGTAGAACTCCATTCAACTGCTGCCTTCACTGTGAAGACTTTTCTGATGTTCCCCATTATTTTTGCTCCCTAATTTCTTAAATTACTTTGTATTAATTATCTGTGTATATGTCATCTCACTCTGTCCCTTCACTAGGATATCAGCTCCTTCAGGGTAGAAGTGCCATTGCAGGGATTTGCATTTGTTTTATAGCTTCAGTGAGTACATGCTTTTCTGTCACACAATTGCATTCTCAACATACATATTTCCATAGAACCTAACAAGAGACACAAAGCCTAAGGAGATAGTCAACAAAACATTGTTGCTAAGTGCAGAGTCAGAGGGAATAATTGATATGACCCAAATGTAGGTTGGGGAATTCAGAGCACAGATTTGCTAGAAGATTTTATGCCTAGAAAAGAGGGTCCTATCTAAATGGGTATATAAGAATCCTTAGGTCTAATTTTTTAAGTTGGATCTCCTGGTAATATTCTAGGGGTACAGAGTGAGACATTTGTATTAACCCTGCAAGCATGTTGCCCTCATCTATTTTTTCCTGAGGCTAAGTAAGAATAATAATCATAGCAGTTCCAATAATAAATGGATGCTAATAAGGAAAGTCACTTAGGGGGGGTTCAGTGGGTGTTTCCATCCTTCCTAGGGACTACTTTGAAGTCCCTGGTTTCCACATGTAACCATGTCAAACAGTGTGGTCTTTGATGGCTCCTGGCATAGAAGTATGGTTTTTAATCTTTCAATCCTTAATAGCTAGCCTAGAGCCTCATACATTTGGGGTATTTCATTTGTTCTAAAATCCAGTGAATTCCTATCCACTATACCCACCACCATGACAATGTAGCTTAGTAGAAAGAGTACTGTGATAGATATCAGTAAATGAGCAGCTCAGTGTAGAGAACTAGATGTGGAGTTGGGAAGACCTGAATTCAAAACCTTAGACAATTACTAGTTGTGTACTATCCTAGGCAAGTCACTTGCCCTTCCTCAAGCTCAGGTTCATCCTCCTTAGGTTCAATCTCTCAGATATTATGAAGATTACATGAGATGATATTTCAATTTTCTTATAAATCTTAAAGCACTACATAAATGCTAGATCTTTGTATTAAATTACAACTTTGGCTTTCATACTAGCTACTTTGTCAATTTAGGATCAGGTCCCTTGCCCTCTCTTTGGATGTCAATTTTCTCATCTATAAAATGAGGGATTTAATTAGATTTCAGGTCTAGAATTCCCTGAATAATAACAAAGAATACCCAAATAAACATTTAATTCCCTCCCTGGCCTGCTAAGAATTTGACAATGTTCCAAAGATTCTTTTCCAGGAGGATGATCAAAAGGTCCCCAGGTTTGTCTTAAGCAAATCAGTTTTCAGAAAACCTACCTAGAGTATCTAATTCCTTGCCAAGCTGTCTCAATAAATAATCTTCTCTGAAATGAAGGAAAGAAGAGGCAACATTTTTTCTTTAAAATCTTAAGTTGTTAAGGCATTATTAATGGACTCCTAGGCTTGTCTGAAAAGGAATGTGGATGAGCTCTCTATGCTTTCCCCTTCTAATTACAAAACATAACCAGATTTCCTGGAGTTAACTTCAAGGTTCTATGTCTTCCTAGCTCCTCTAGGCATATATTATAGATCTTAGTTCTTTGGTTACATGGGATATAAAAAACCGGACATGCCTTCTCTGAGTGTCCCCTATTTCAGCTGAAAAATATGATTGACAATAGCCATAGTATTTAGTATTTCAATGAAGTATGAGACTCAAAATGTATTATTCAGTCATGTTTAGCTCTTTATTACCCTGTTTGGGGTTTTCTTGGCAGAGATACTAGAGTGGTTTACCATTTTCCTCGCCAGATCATTTTACAGATGAGGAAACTGAGGAAAACAAGGTTAAGTGACTTGTCCAGAGTCATATGGCTAGTAAGAGCTGAGGCAAGAATTGAACTCAGAAAGATGAGTGGCTTAGCACCCTATCTGCTATACCACCTAGTTGCCAACTTGAAATAAGACATATATATATATATATATATATATATATATATATATATAAAACACTTGGTAAATCTTTGAGAATTGCTTTTTACAAATGCCTCTTATTATTATTATTACTATTGTCATCATTATTATTATTCTTATTATTAGGGTCCTCTAAAGGCTACTTTTTCCTTAACCTTTACCTTCTGTCTTGGATATCAATTCCAAGACAGAACAGTGTTAAGGGCTAGGTAATTGGGGGTAAGTGACTTACCCAGGGTCACATAGCTAAGAAGTATCTGAGGTCAGATTTGTACCAAGGATCTCCTGTCCTCAGACCTGGCTCTCTACCCACTGAGCTACCTAGATGTCCCCTAAGGGTTTTTTTTAAAGCCAATGTTTTACAGTTTAGAGCCATATACTTAGAGTTCAACCTATTGAAGGGACTGGTCAAGATAATTCCTAGAGTCCCTTGTATCGCTGGATCTATGATGTTATGGCCCCTTTGACGATACACTCATTTTTTAAAATTCTATGCATCTATGCAGTGAAGGGAAAAGAACCAATAGAACAATTTATACAATAACAACATTGTAAAGACAAATAGACTTAACATTTCTGATTGATGTAATGACTAGCTGGAATCCCAGAGAACAGATGACATTCTGTTACCCATCCTTCCAACAAGAATGATATACAAACTTTGGACATGGTCATTGGGGAAGTTTGTGTTGACTGTGCATATATGTTATAAGGGCTTTTTATTTTCTTTTTTCTTCTAAATTGAAAGTGGGGAGAAGCATTGAGAGGGAAAGAAAATAAATGATCATTAATTCAAAGATAAAATGAAGGGGAAATATCTATATGAAAAAAGATCATGCAACTTAGAATTATTTCACTAATGAGGCTCATCATGGGATCCTCAGTTTGGAGCAGGAAGAAGGCTCAGAGGTCATCTAGTCTAACCCCATAATTTTTGAGGTGAGGACACATATGTCCAAGGTCATCTAGGGAGTGAGTGGCAGAGCTAAGATTCCAAATTGAGTCCTGTGATCCATATCCATTTTACCACATAGTACTTCCTCCAGCTGTTGTGACCAATAGTGATTAAACTAAAGGATGTCTACCATTTTGAATTTTTTATTGGCCTTTGTCTGAATTTGATCATTTCTGGTATCATTTTTAAGAGGCAGCTAGGTGGTAGAGTGGATAGAATGCAAGCCATGAAGTCAGGAGAACTTGAGTTCAAATCTAACACCAGATACGTATCAGCTATGTGATCCTGGGCAAATCACTTAGCCCAATTTGCCTCAATTTCCTTATCTGGAAAATAAGAAGGAAATAGGAAACCACTCCAGAATCCCTGCCAAGAAAAACTGCAAATTGGCTCACAGAGTCAGACATAAGTGAGCAACAACAAATTATCATTTTAAAAATTGCTATCTCAGGAAAGTTAGCATTGACCCTGATTTAAAACAGACCTGAGCATTCTTGATCTGCCATAGCCAACAGAAAGAAAAATTGACCACAATTGGTTAGTGGTCTTTCAGGTTTCATCAGGATTCCTTTCTTCATTTTTAATATAAGTGAGTAACAATTTGGGCTTTGATAATACAATTTTGCTTTCCTAGAATTTTCTAGGAAAAGGGACAGATAGAAGATGGATAAAGAGCCATCAAATAGCATCTGACTGTTTTTGTCAGTGACAGGTTCATCTTTGTAGAGCTGGAAGAAATTACAGAGGTTATCTAGTCCAATCCTCTTGTTACAGATGAGGAGCTGAACTCATGCCCAAGATCACACAAATAGGAAGCATCAGAAGCAACATTTGAATCCAAGTCCTCTGATTCCAGAATCACTGCTCTTTTCACTATACTATATGGCTGATGAATAACTATATTACTCAATCCATCAACAAATATTAATCATGTACCTACTATATCTCAGGATCCAGAAATACAAAGACAAAATTGAAATAATGCTTGCCCTTCAGGAGATTCGATACTAATAGGAGAAACAATAAAGACATATGTAAGTGTATATAAAATTAATACAAGATAGCTTTTAAAAGAGTAGTAGTAGTAGTAGTAGTAGCAGAGGGAATCAGGGAAGGCTTCCTATAGGAGGCAGTATCTGAGTTTCAAAGAAAATAAAGGGTTCTAAAAGGGGGAATAAGCATTTATTAAGCACCTACTATGTGCCAATCATTGTGCTAAGTGCTTTACAAATATTATTTCATTTTATCCTCACAACAACCCTAGGAGGAAGGTATCTATTATTCTCTGCATTTTATAATTAAAGAAACTTTAGCAAAGTGTTTAAGTGACTTGCCCAGAGTTACAAAACGAGTAAATATCTGAGGCTGGATTCAAATTCCTGGCTTCCAAAACCTAGACCCACCACTCTATTCAATTGACTTTCTATTGGCCCCTGGCATAGGAGTCAGGAAAGGGAGTACCATGTGTGAAGACCAGCTAGAAAGACAATTTATCTTAACCAGACAGCTTTAAAAATTCTGGGAAAAATTCCTCAGTTTACCCAAAAAATTAAATATGAGGTCCATAGAAATGTCAGTGTTTTAATCAATCCACCTCTTGGTGAATTAACTTGGCAGATTAATGAATCCACCCATGCCTAAAAAGCCACGATGCTGTAAACAGTATAAGGAAGCGATGTAGACTGTGAGCTCCTAGAGGACAGGGAATATGTTTGTTTGGGTTTTGTTTTTGTTTTGTTTTGCTTTAAACCCTTACCTTCTGTCTTTGAATGGTACTAAGTATCAGATCGGTAAGGGCTAGGCAACTGGGGTTGAGTGACTTGCCCAGGGGCACACAGTTAGGAAACATCTGAGGTCATACTTGAACTCAGGACCTCCCATCTCTAGACCTGGCTCTCCATCCACAGAGCCACCCAGCTGCCCCTGGGGAATAGGTTTTTGTTTTTCTTTGTATCATCAGTGCCCAGCAAAGTACCTGAAACTTAGCAGTGTTTAATAAATGCTAGTTGCCTGACTGGATTTTCCATATCATTACTGAAGACAGAGAAGAAAGAGCCCAGTTCTTACAATCAGGAGGACTTCGGTTCAAATCCCTGATGTAGGATAGCTGCATGAGCAGGAGTGAATCACCCAAATGAGACACATATGCAAAAAGCTTTGCAAACCTTAAGTTCTATAGCAATGCCAGCTCTGAGCTATCATTAGTACTGATTCAATAAGCCTTTCTTTTTTTTTTTGGATTTTGATAATTTAATTGGTTTTCAAATATCTAACTATCTAAGAAATATTTAAGCTATAGATTCACTAGGAATATGGTATATATTATACTATTTATTCTAAAGAAACCTGGCATTTTGCCCTGATAGTTTTGCATTAACAGGTGCATTTTCTTTTTTTATTATCCTGCAAAAACACTTCCATCTTGGTCATTGTTGTAAGAGCAGAGGCATACCTAACCAAAACCCCAGAATAAAACCATAAATATGCTGATGGGAGAGACGACTCCAACAGTTCTTCCTCTGGAGGTGGAGAGCCTTCGCATTCCCCATCAAAAGTCTTTCAGGATTGTCCCAGATCATTCCATTGCTGAGAGCAGCCATGTTTTCACAGATGATCACTGTCCAATATTGCTGCTAACTCTGTACAGCATTCTCCATTTCTGCTTATTTTGCTCTGCACTATTCCTGTAAATCTTCCCAGTTTTTCCTGAAATCATATTGCTTATCATTTCTTATAGCACAATAGCATTCCATTATAATAGGTGCATTTTCAATGGCAATTCTGTTACTCTAATGAAGAAGAAGAAGAAAGAAGAAAGAAGAAGGAAGAGGAGGAGGAGGAGAAGGAGGAGGGGGAGGAGGAGGAGGAGAAGGAGGAGGGGGAGGAGGAGGAGGAGGAGGAGGAGGAGAAGAAGAAGAAGAAGAAGAAGAAGAAGAAGAAGAAGAAGAAGAAGAAGAAGAAGAAGAAGAAGAAGAAGAAGAAGAAGAAGAAGAAGAAGAAGAAGAAGAAGAAGAAGAAGAAGAAGAAGAAGAAGAAGAAGAAGAAGAAGAAGAAGAAGAAGAAGGAAAGAAAGAAAGAAAGAAAGAAAGAAAGAAAGAAAGAAAGAAAGAAAGAAAGAAAGAAAGAAAGAAAGAAAGAAAGAAAGAAAGAAAGAAAGAAAGAAAGAAGAAACAACAACAACAACAACAACAACAGTGGACCAGCATTTAGAAGGTCGAGGCTTTAGGTCTTGCTCTGCTTTGACTAAATAAACTGATTTATTTTATCCACCTTTATATTAATTTCCCATCTAAAAAAAAAAAGAAATTACCTCTGCCCCAACCAAAATCCTTACTCCTACAAGCAATCAATAAATTTTTTTGAAAAATTTTATTTAGTTAATTTAGAATAATTTTCCATAGTTACATGAATCATGTTCTTTCCCTTCCCTCCTCCCACCCCCTTCCTGTAGCCAACGAGCAATTCCACTGGGTTTTACATGTGTCAACTAATAAACTTTTGTAAACGCCCACTCTGTGCCAGGCACATAGACAGGAGAGAGCTGGGATGCAAAGAATGAAACTCTTCCCTACTAGCAAGGAATTTCCATTCTAACCAACCTCTCTCAGCCTCGGTTTCCTCATGTAGAATGGGGATGAAAATTCCCATAATGCCTCCCTTATGGGTTGCATATGAGGATCAAATGAGATCATGTATATAAAGTTCTCTCTTCCTACATGTCCAAGATGATACATTTTCCATCACTTCTCATGAGCAATTTATTACTGATAATGTGGCGTAACCTAATTACCCCCTTTGTACATTTGAGGTCACCTGCAGCTTGGATTCTTCTGATCTCATGGCACACTATAATTCCCAGGCTCACTGTATCACCCGAGACCTCCTAGTGCTTAAAAAAACCCTGGCTTTGGTTGTAGCGAGTGACTGGAGATCACTGAAAAGGACACCGTTTTTCAGACAACAGAGTCTTCCTAACAACAGAGTTGAGAAGGCTTCACACTAAAAGTCACACCTGAATTGTGCTCTGAAGGAAGATTGTGATTTTTTATGAGACTGAGTAAGGGAAGGAATTGCCTTCCAAACATAAGGAACCAGCTGGGCAAAGGCACACAGGCAGGATACTATGTTATAGAAAAAGAAGAAAAAGTACGTAATAAGTAACAGTATATAGTAGTAATCAATAGCAAGTGTATAACAATATGTTATATTGTAATATATAACATAAAGCAGGTGTATATAAAGTCATATACATATATAAATTAATAGATATAAAATAAGATAGCTTGTTGTTATTCAGTCATGTTGGACTTTGGTGATCCCATTTGGGGTTTTCTTGGCAAAGATACTGGACTGGCATGCTGTTTCCTTCTCTAGCTCACTTTACAGATAAGGAAACTGAGGTAAACAGGGTGAAGTGACTTGCCCAGGATCATGCAGCCAGCAAGTGTCTAAAGTCAGATTTGAACTTATTTCTTCCCAATTCCCGGCCCTGCATTCTATCCACAGTGCCACCTAAGCTGCCCTTAATAAGCTGATAAGTCAATGGAAATGGCTAGAAGGCCAATTTGATTGGATGGGACATAATATGAAGAGAGAGGAATAATCTGAACTTAGACAAGAAAGGTGGTGGGCGGCTCGATTGGGTTGGGTCTTAAATGTGACGCTTAGCATTTTTTTTTTCCTGAGGGAGCCATTAAAGTTTTATCAGAATTAGAGTAGCATGGTCAGGTCTTCCTTTCAGGAATATTAGTTTAGGTTTGCAGTGGACTCTGCAGAGGAAAACCCTGGCTGGAAACAGGAATGACAATGTAGTGATTTTCGCAGAGGGCTAAGAGGTGATAAGGTGAGGATCCCTGTGAGTAGAGAGATGGGAATGTATTGAAAAGATTTTGCTCCTGGCTTTAGGGCTTTAGGCCTCTGACATGATTGTGAGCAAATCACATAAATCTTCAGCGAACTAAGAACTCTACTCCAGGACTACTAATTCCAGATAGGCGGCCGATCTGCTCAATAGTGGAGGGAGTTTTCACACCAGAAGTCCCCTGGATCAACAACATCAGGGCTCCAACTTCCTTCCCCCAATATTCCTAAAAGAAACGCTTCTATTTCAATAGCACAATCAAACATCCATGAAAGATGTTTATGGCAGGAGCAGAAAAATAAATCCCATTCCGAATCATTTCATTAAGCAGGGAGACTGTTTTGTCCTAAGTCTTCCTGGGAAGTGGCAGGAGAACTTTATCCCCTTGGAAAGCAAGTCTCCAAAGTGCATGAGATCTGCTAATCTAAGGAATATAATTAGGACTTCTCAGAAAAACAGCTGTGGATATTTGCTAAGACCTCAAAATAAACAGGCCTCGGTCGGTCACTTCCCCAGTGGTTGTCAGAGCGAGGTGACGGCTCTGGGGCTTCTTGGACCATCGGCAAGGTCAATGACAAAGCCCACGTATTTCTAAGTGGCCTCTCACCCCCTGCGCTAGGAAGGAGAGGGCACTTTCAGAATGAGAGGCCAAAGAGATAAGCCATGCAGCTTTCAACGGAATTCATGAAATGGCCCTTGGCATGGCGACTGGGACATCTGACGCGCCAAACACCCTGACAGCTTTCACATCTTTTCATTTTGGCTCTCCCATCAGGACTGTGCATTCTGCTCTGTGAGTGGCACAGAGGGACTGCACTAAGTGTCTTCAATAGACGTGGACATTGACAGTCTGCAGGGAAAACAGCTGAGTCAGGACGGCAAATCTGAGCATTCAGACAAGGGGCTTGAAAAGCCCTAGAATTAGGGTCCCATGAGCCTACATTAGCTGTCACTTAGATATATCTATTCCCAGAATTCCTCTTATTTTTTTTAAGTACTGGGAACCAATCACAAAGCAGTTGTGTTTGACCATTTTTTAAAAAGCCCTCCCCTTTCATATTGGAATCAATACTGTGTATTGGTTCCAAGGCAGAAGAGTGGTAAGGGCTAGGCAATGGGGGTCAAGTGACTTGCCCAGGGTCACCCAGATAGGAAGTGTCTGAGGCTAGATCTGAACCCAGGACCTCCCATCTCTAGGCCTGACAATCAATCCACTGAGCCACCCAGCCGCCCCTGACCATTTTTTTTTTAAGTGCTGAAATATTTGTGTTCCTTCACACTTTTTCATAGCAGAGTGGATCAAACACTAGACTTGGGTCCTGGAAGAATTAGGTTCAATTCCCACCTTTGATACTTTCTTGCAGTCATGACTCATTTCACTATCTCTAAAACTGGGATCGAATTATCAATTGTACTTACTTCACAGAGCTCTCATGTGGCTGAAATGAGATAAGTAGTAGAAATGACTTAGCAGACTTTAAATAGATCTACAGGGGTTCCCAACATCCTTAGTGCAGTTTTGAAATTCAATAACTAAGACTAAGATTTGGGGGACATCTTGCATGAATGTCATTTGAAAGATAGTGATGCATAGAGAATCGAGAGCGAGGCTCAGGCTAAGAAAGACCTGGGTTCAAATTGTACCTTTGCCACATACTGGCCAAGTCATATAAACTTCTCTGTTTACCAGGCTATGTTCTAGACCATAAATGATAGAGAAGAGAAGGAGTTACTCTGGGAGAGGGAGATCCTCTCCTACACAGAGAAAAATGGTCTGCTTGAAGAAAAAAATACTGCAAGTATTCAGATCAGTTACTATTTGTTTCTAAATTGACTCAGTTGGATCCTATGAATGGATGGATACTCTCATCAATTACTCTGTGATTGGCAGTTATGGACACCCACAAAATACCACTGGATGAGAAAATAATGACTCTGTCGCACAACTACTTGGGTCTGACATTAAAGTCTAGGCTTTTAGCAATTCTATGTCACCATTTCCTCGACCTCTTCACTATAAAACTTTCTTATGCCTGCTGTTTGTAACTTGAAGTTTTTAAATGTCAGCATTGCAAAAAGAATATACATTGAATAGCTGGAATGTAAAATTGAGGTATTACTTTCACTTAACTTCTAAGCCTCAGTTTCTTCTTCAGTAAAATGGGGGAATTAGACTAGTTATCCTCTATGGACCCTTCCAGCTCTAAACTTATGATCCTAATAAACTTGATCCATCTTGTTTCTCTCTCTCTTTTTTTTTTAAACCCTTACCTTCTGTCTTGGAATCAATACTGTGTATTGGCTCCAAGGCAGAAGAATGGTAAGGGCTAGGCAATGGGGGTCAAGTGACTTGCCCAGGGTCACACAGCTGGGAAGTGTCTGAGGCCATATTTGTTTCTCTCTCTTACAAAATACCACAGAGTGATAATTCAGAACCCAAAGAGTTCTGAGACTGCCTTGTGTCATGGATAGAGTGCTTTACTTGGAGTCAGGAAAACCTTGGTTCAAATTCTCCTTCAGACACCATTTACCTGTGGGACCCTAAACAAGTCATTTAGCCACTATGTGCCTCAGTTTGCTCATCTGTAAACTGGGATAACAATAGCATTTACATCACAAGGTTGTTATGAGAATCAAGTGAAATAATATTTGTAAAGCACTTTGGAAACCTTAAAAATTTTATATGAATATTAACCATTATTTGCAGTGTTCTCATCACTAATTTCTTTTGTAGCATGGAGAAATATTTATTGTCTTTGAGAACATTACCTAAATTTGCTTTAAAAGCAGTATCTTTTTTTTTAAACCCTTACCTTTCATCTTAGAATCAATACTGTGTATTGGCTCCAAGGCAGAAGAGTGGTAAGGGCTAGGCAATGGAGGTTAAGTGACTTGCCCAGGGGGCAGCTGGGAAGTGTCTGAGGGCAGATTTGAACCTAGGACCTCCCATCTCTAGGTCTGTCTCTCAATCCACTGAGCTACCCAGCTGCCCCTGAAAGCAGTATCTTTTAAAGGATTTCTTCTAGGAGATCAGGTTGGGGGACGGGGGATGGGGTGGGTAACAATCACAAAAAAAGATATTGGAACAGAGGAAAGAACACCATATCTAAGGACAGTGAACATGGGTTCCTATCCCATTTTTTCTCTCCCTAACCTCTCTGTCCATTAGCAAGTCACTTGATCCTTCTGTGACTCAGTTTCTATACCTATAAAATGGCCAAGTGGACAGATGGGGTCCAAGGTCCTTTCCAGCTCTAGACGTATGCATTTATTAAGTGCCTACTAGATGTAGCATGGTACTAAGACCATATAACACAAAGGGAAAGAGCCCCTGACCTCCGGGAGCTTACATTTTAATGGAGGAGACCACATGAACAAAGAAGGAGCCCACAGTTTACTTTCAATATGAGCCTAAAACTTCAGTTTTCCATCTGCAAGGTGCCTACCGTTATTTAGCTGGAGCTTCATTTTACTTGGATTTCTTTAATTATGATCTGGAAAGAAAATGCCAAGCCATTATCTATGAAAAAATGCAGCTACTGCATCACCATGGAAACGTTCATTTACTAATGTCCATGTAATCCACAAAGATAGTAACTCCAAATGGAAACACTCTACCAGGGCATGCATTCATTTGTACCCAAGCAGATAGCCCAAGTATCGATTGCCAGATGGTTCTGTGTTGGCTGCCAGCTTCAAACAATGATATTGCATTACAATGAAAAGTGCTGGGCCCGGCACAAATTCACTTACGGGGGTTTTAGGTTCCCTATAAGATACTCTGATAATATGAACAGAAATCTCCCTATATTATACAATCTGCATTTCTTCCATTCCCCACTCGTTTTACATTGTAATGGGGGCACTCTGGACAGTGGGAGGGTGGGCCGGGGGCGGCAACGGGGCATCATTTAACAAAAAGAATTTGATCTAGCCCTGATGAACCAAATTCTTTTTTGCGATCCAAATAGGCCCACTGGGTGAGCAGGACGTGGAAGCCCACTTGGGTTCTTTATAATTAGTTGTTGAAAGGATGACATTTTCCAATTCTTCTTCCCCCAGTTCTCAACTGCCCACCGAGTCCAAACGGGCAAATGTGGAAGAAACTTGCCTTTATCGTTAGGGAAATTACAGCTGAGCAGCTATATTTATTGTGACTGCAGAATCTATTCTGATTCCATGTTTATATGATCCATCAATTAAGGCACCTTTATTAAGGGCGGCTATACTAGGTACAGGCGATAAATAATAAATAAATAAATAATGAATAGGGTACAAGCGATACAAAGACAATTGAACTATCCTTACCTGCAAGGAGCTGACATTCTTTTGGGGGAGATAACTTGTACATGTATAAGCTTAGACAAAATAAATATAAGCCAACTGGTGGGAAGTAAAAGGGGAGTAACAGCATTGGAAGCTGGGATATTAATGCACACATATATGCTCTTAGGGGCTCGACTTGGGTTTGAAACTGGCCACCGACACTAGTAAGGGCAACCAGATGGCCCAGTGGATAGAGTGCTACCCCAGAGTCTGAAGACTCCTCTTCCTGAGTTCAGATCTGACTTCTGACACTTAGCAACTGTGTGACCCTGGGCAAGTCACTTTACCCTTTTTGCCTCGGTTTCCTCATCTGTAAAATAAAATGGAGAAGGAAATGGTAAACCACTCCAGTATCTCAACCAAGGAAACTTCCCCAAAATAGGATCACCAAGAGTCTAACAGGACTGAAAAAATACTTAACAATAATAACTAACAGGAGTAGAGTGAATCTTTAGGTAAATCTCCAAGGTTTCTTCCATTTCATTATATGTATAAGTCACAGATTATTGATATGTGGATTACTGAGATGTTCATCAAGCCTGATTCTGACAAAGGAGTAGTAATATCTTCCAATCTAAAAACAGATAAAGAAAATTTTCTAATAGATATCAAATCACACAATCTAGAATTACAGTTGGAAGGGATATTAGAGGATATTTAATCCAACCTCCTCATTTTACAAAGGCGGAAACTGAGGTCTACAGAGGTTTAGTGACTTACCCCAGGTGACACAACCAGTCAGATGCAGAGTACTAACTGGAAACCAGATCCTCTGACTCCAATTCCAGGACTCTTTCCATTGCAACATTAATGATTTCAGAATTGGGATATGAATCTCATTCTCATCAATGACTATTTTCATGTCACCACTTTATGGCAATGTCAACAATCATACAAGTGCTTACTATGTGCCAGTCATTGCTAAGTGATAGAGACCCAAAGGGAGGTAAAAATATGGTCTCTGTTCTCAAGGAGCAAAAACATTTAAATATAAAAAAATATGAAAGACATATCTGGAGGAGACAGCAGGTGTTTTCCAAAGGGAAGACACTAGCAACAAATCAGATATGGGTGGCATGGTGGAAGATCAGAATTCAAATCCAGTCTCAGACACTTACTATTTGAACCTGAGCAAGTCACTTAATCCTGTTTGCCTCAGTTTCCTCATCTGTAAAATGAGCTAGAGAAGGAAACAGCAAACCACTCTGGTATCTCTGACAAGAAAACTCCAAATGGGATCACAAAAAGAGTTGCACAGGACTGAAAGGACTGAACAACAATGAATCAAATAAATAAATATTGGTTGGTTCCAGGCTTGCAAATTCCTTGTTATAGGGAACTCCCAGAGAGGATAGTCCTATAATATACAGAAACCTACAGTACCAACTCTGCAAATTAACAGTCTTCAAGGATTGCCTCAGGGCACTGAGGAATTAAGAGATTTATCCAGGGGGGCAGCTGGGTAGCACAGTGGATTGAGAGTCAGGCCTAGAGATGGGAGGTCCTAGGTTCAAATCTGCCCTCAGACACTTCCCAACTGTGTGACCCTGGACAAGTCACTTGACCCCCATTGCCTAGCCCTTACCACTCTTCTGCCTTGGAGCCAAATACACAGTATTGACTCCAAGATGGAAGGTAAGGGTTTTTATTTAAAAAAAAAAAAAAAGATTTGTCCAGGATCCAACAGAAAATAGTAATCACTCCAACATAATGCAATCAATGTTGTAAATAACATTGAAATAATATTGATAAAACAGTCAAAGCAGAAAACAGTTTCCATTATTAAAGGTCTTAATATGACAAATCAGCAACATTAAATAAGATTTTCATTTTCATTTTTCCCTCAGATCCAGGGCCATCTGATTAGCCTCCAGACTATTCCACCAAATACTGCCTCTTGAGCCCTGAAAATCGTATTCTCTGTAGCCTTAGATGTAAGATAAGGTATTTGGAAAGAAAACTTTGGGTCTTCAGGTTCTATCAAACACATGGATTGGATTGGGTTCTCTTTTACAAGTCAGTTACTGATAGGATGCAATTAAGAGGCTCTTGACTTTGCCTCAGGCTACAATCAACTCTGCTTAGCTAGTAATTGGATATACAAATTTGGCCCAGCTCAGCAAGTCTATAAATCTCTATGGAAAAGCAGTCCAGAATTGGAATGCTAGAGGTGTGGTAAATTCAGAATAACATCCCAGGGGCTGCTCCATGGGGAAGCCCTTTTCCCATAATGCTTGGTTCCTCTCCTGGTTATTTAACAAGTAAATTGTTAGAGCTGCGTCTTATAGACAAATCCATCAGACCATCCACGAAAATTATGACAGGTTAAAATAAGCTAACGTTGAAATTATGCTCATCTCTAAGTAGGCGACATTTCCCATGAGTTAGGAGGTTTCCCTCTGTCTGAGCACACCCGTACCTTGTGGGGAGGAAGGGCTAAAGAGGAGAGGGCCTGGATATGCTGCTCCATGTAGGATCTGAAGCTGTTCAGAATAGAATTTCTCTCCAAGGACCCAATTTTTGTTAGGAAAAGAAATTCAAGTGACGCGAATTCTGTCGATGATCATTATTATATCATTGCAACACTCCCGAATGAATACAGAGTGATTGTATTCCTATCCTCCCTCCTCTAAAAAGGGACTTAAATTTGGAGAGTTTTGAGCAGTCAGAAATGCCATACATGTGTAGTGTGGGTGAGCTTCTGTTCCCAAGAAAACTTTTAACTTTTTTTACTTCATAAATTTAGTGCAGTATTGGCTCGGAGAGATAACAATGTCGACTCGAACGCAAGCTGCTGAGCCAAAGGAGAAAAATGCCTTCAATTAGCAACATTCTGTCCTACCAAGGGAAGCCCTCCGGTCTTTGCCCCCTGTGCTGTCAAAGGAGCAAAAAGAGCCCCAGCTTCTCTTGGTTTTTATCCTGAAAGCTGAGAAGGGAGGTAGAGTCACACACCCTGGCATAACAGCATAATGGCATCCTTAGCAATCGTGACTTCTTCCCACCTGACCCCCAATTTCTTTAAAATATTACATCCTTGACAGAGCCTTCTAGAATTCAGCATTCTCATTTCAATTAAATAAATATATATATATTTTAAACCCTTACCTTCTGTCTTGGAATCAATACTGTGCATTGGTTCCAAGGCAGAAGAGTGGTAAAGGCTAAGCAATAAGGGGTAAGTGACTTGCCCAGGGTCACACAGCTGGGAAGTGTCTGAGGCCAGATTTGAACTTAGGACCTCCTATCTGTAGGCCTGGCTCTCTATCTACTGAGTCACCCAGCTGCCTCCTTAAATAAATATTTATAACTGCCTGCCATGTGGGATGCTAGGGCTAGGGCTAAGGCTGGCTATAAAGATGAAAAGTGGCACAGTGCCTTCCCTAAAGGATTTCATGTTCTAGTAGTGCAGATACTATTAATTAATCAGTCATTTAACAAATACCTATAAAGCACCTACTATGTACCAGACACTTGCTTGTCACTTGGTATATAAAGATGTCAATGGAATAGTCCCTGTCTTCTAAGAGCTGGGAAAACCAAATGGACACATTTGTAAGTATATATATAGTTGTTGTTCAGTTGTGTACAATTCTTGAGATCCCTGTGGACCATACTATCCATGGGATTTTCTTGGCAAAGACACTAAAGTGGTTTGCCATTTCTGCCTCCAGTGGATTAAGGCAAACAGATTAAGTGACACATGCAGGGTCACATAGCTAGTAAGTATCTGAGGCCAAATTTGAACTCACACCTTCCTGAATCCAGATCCAGACAGATACTGAGCTATCTAACTGCCTCCTGATTATATTTAAATGCATGTATAGACAATGTAATGGAGACAGAGATGCAGAAAAAGTGTTTTAAGAAAACTTGAAAAGGAAGAGATCTCTTTTCCCCTGGGACATTGATGGAGATGGGCAGTGGGCAGGGGTAAGAACAAGACCCTCAGACGCTGAAATCTTGTAGTTCTCTCAGTTAGCCCCAGTTAAACATCAACTGAAAATCTGTGGTTTCAGCATTAGTCAAGCATGCATTGCAGAATCTGTATTTGTGATCAGTTCATCAATCACCTGTTCTAGATTTGTTCTAAACTTGTTACCAGCTTTTGCCAAGTTATTTTATTAATTACTCATATTATTCTATATTTACTTTAGTTCAGAACCATAAGACATAATTAATTGCTCATAGTGGTCCTCCATTTTACTGCATCCTGCCCCGTCCCCCATATTCTAATGCCAGAAGGGCAGTGAGACCTCTCTCCCACTGACAAATAAGGCCAAGGTGGGCAATGGGGAAACAAGGGACCTGTGCACTGGAGACTTGGGCATTCCAGAAGAATCTCCCAAAACTGTGCATACTCCCTGTTCCCTATGACGTTCAGGTCAAACCCTCAAAGCACCTCCACCAGAATCTGGCCCATTTTCCAAGGTTTTGAGGAGAGGTGAAGATTTGTCTCGAAAGGGAGATGACAAGCTCCCAGACCCAAATAAATATGCAAATCCTAATACAAACCTTGGGTTGCTATGGCAGAGACAGGATTGTGACTCCACACCTAAGGCTGCTACTCCATTACCTATTGGGCTATTCCATCAGCCCTAAGGGCTTTTCTATCTCCCTGAGAGCTGCTACCTCACAGCTGGAGAGCTGAGAGGTTACTCTACTAGTACCAGGCTAATCCCTCAGATCCAGGGCTATCTGATTAGCCTCCAGACTATTCCACCAGCTATTAGGCTATTATGCCACCTTGAATCTCTTCAAATAAAATTCTTTTCTGACTTCTGGGTTGAACAAAATTGGAGTCTGCCATGGTTGGGGCAAGACCCTGCTACAAAGTTGGGTGTGTTTCTTCCACAACAACATGGCGGAAGGCTTTATTGAAGAGGTGTTGAAGAAAGACAACAAATTTCAACAGGTATTGAGGAGGAGGGAATGTGTTCTGGGCATGGGGGATAATCCTACATGAGTTCAAGAACACAGAGAATACCAAAAAAGGGCTGGAAATAACTAGTTAGTTTCATTTGAATGGAATGTCCAGTGAATGGAAGGTAATAATATAAAGTAAGATCAGAAAGGTAGGTGGGAGTCAGATTTTGGGAGGCCTTGAATTCAGCCTAAAGAGTTCATATTTATCACCTAAACCATCAAGAGACCAAAAAAGGGAGGAGACACGGTCAAGGCTGTGCATTAGGAAAATTATTTCAGCAATTGTATGATGGATTGTTTGAGAGGGACAAGACGGGAGCCTGGGCAATGCATCAGGAGGACATTACAATCAATAGGCCAAGACAGTCTTGAGTAGAGAGGAAAGGATATGTTGGAAAGATATTATGGACTTTTTTATGTGATTCAAAAAGACAGCTCTTTGGGTGTGGTAACGAGAGAGAGGAGAAGAATGAGACCAAAACTCTGAGAGTTTTGAATCTGGGTTAATAGAAAAATGGTGCTACCATCAATTCTACCTAGAAATAGAGAATATGAGAAGGGCCGGTTTGGAAGAAGAAGGAGCTTGGTGACTTTCTCATCCTTCCCAATAAGGAATTAGATTTACGGTAGGCCAGTGATGGAGAACCTTTTAGAGGTGGAGAGCCAGGCCCTGCCCCCACCCCATCCTCCAGACTAAGTGCTGTGCCCAATACCCCCACCCCCCTCAGCCAGAGTGCCAGGGAGTGAGGAAGAGTTCCTCATTGGGCTGCTGGGCAGAGAGGTGTGTGGAGAAGGGAAGGAGAGTGGCCCAAGTGCTCTGCTCCCTTCCAGCTCTGTACCACACTGTGAGCTATGTTCCCCTCAAACCTAGCTCTCCAACCCACCACAGGAATGACCTTCACCACTAACTTAACAGGCTGCTGTCTATACTGCACCCTCATGCAGCATGTGAGGCCCCACTCCTAGCACCTTAACCCAGAGAGGGGAGGGGGAAAATGCTTCCATTGGGCTGCTAGGCAGAGGGGTGAGTGATACAAGGAATGTCCTCAGGTGCATGGAGATAGGGAGGGGAACAGCTCTCCTCAGAGTTCCTCTGGCTTTCTAGTACCAAACTCTGGAGGGCAACTGCAGGTGTGCTCACAGAGAGGGCTCTGGGTGCCCTTTTTGGCACACATGCCATAAGTTTACTATCACTGACCAAAGCCCTTGCTCAGAAAGCTAAAGTAATGTAGATTTCTCATCCTCCCTCGCAGCTGAAGCTCTGGTCCTGGGATGAGTCCAGTTGGCACTTTAATGACTATGGAGGAATAAAGCATAACTGATTGTATTCTCCCTTCCCAGTAATGCTGAATGCCTCTAGAGGAAGTCACACAACTATGCCAATTGGGTCTACTACAAATTTATGTTATTTAATCTCAGTTGGGCTTTTACTCCTACACACTAATCTGTTTAATAGTGAAGACGCCATCACTTGATTATTCAATGAGCATTTCAATCACCTCCTATATTTGAGCATAGACAAAAGGCTTCAAACCCTTTGGTGAATTAGGGAGATGTCTACCCCAAACATGTGAAGACTTACCATGGTGGAATGGGTAGATGAGAATAATTTGTGCCAATGGCTATTAAGGCAGCTGAAGCAAGTACTATGGAACACGTCCGTGCTTCCTTCCTTCTTTCCTTCCTTTCCTTCTTTTTTTCTTCCTCCTTTCATTACTTCCTTTCTTTTTTTCTTCCTTCCTTCCTTCTGTAAGGGGAAAAAAGGGTTAATTTTATAAAAAGGTTGGACTGGATTATATTTAAAATAGGGTTGCCAGGAATTTAATTTATTCCAAAGAGATTTATTTACAAGTTATTTACAAAATATAGAAAGGGTGAAATAAAAAAAAAATAGAAACAGCTTAGGGTAAGATATCTAGCCTAAGCACTAAGTAATTTACTCTGACCCCTGGCTCAACCAGGGCAGAGGAGTTTAGTCCTTAACCAGAGAGGCCTTGGCCCTTATAGCCAAGGACCTGGAGAAGTCTCTCTCAAGAGGCTAGTTTCTTCAGAAAACCTAGGAAAGGAGTCAGCCTTTTAACTCACCATGTGTCAGTCTAAAGGAGAGATTTAAGGACAGTCTCACCAAGAACAGGGTCTTAGGTCCAGTCAGCATATTCTTCTCCAGTCTCAACTCCAAAGAATGAATAACTGTCTGTCACAGGAAGTTCAACTCCAAGTAGAACTCCAAGTAAAAACTTCACTCAGGAAGTTGTAACTCCCTTTTAAAGACACTTTCTTTTGCATCACTGCCTGTGCCTTCCCCTAATTTTACATCTACCAATCACAATTGAAACTTTGCTTTAGGACTGCCCAGGGGCAGTCAGTTCAATTCTGATTCATCACCCACTATTGCACACATGAGTTACAGACCTCCCCACTTAAGGATTAATTAGGATAATCACTTTTGGTGATTAGATCTAAAAATGGACAGATCTCCCCACTCAACTGTAAGTAGCATGTTTACACTTTTAGTGATTAAATCTAAAAATGGGCAGGGGTTACAATTTAATCTTCACAATCAGGGGAGAGCTAATTAATTTCATTTTTACAATCAGGGAAGAGTTAAATTTAATCTTCACACTTCCTTCCTTCCTTCCTTCCTTCCTTCCTTCCTTTCTTGCTTCCTTCCTTCCTTCCTTCCTTCCTTTCTTTCTTCTCTTTGTCTCTGCCTCTCTTGACACCCCCCCATCACCTATCACAAAATCAATGATTATTTCTATGCAGATAGTTCCTATGTCCAAATATTCAACCCATACCTTTTACTGAGTCCCAGGGCTCCCAATTACTTGCTGAATTTCTCCATCAGAATGTCCTATCGGTATCTCAAACTCATCATATAAAAACTTTAACTGTTATTTTTCCATCTAAATTTGTCCCTCCTCCTAACTTCTTTCTTTCTTTTCAGATTCACACACTTATAAAAAAAGGTCTATCAGTCAAATTTTAAATCATGTTATAAAACAGTAATTATCAAAACTATCCGGTACAAGCTAAGAAATATAAAGGTAGATCAGTGGAACACAACACACACACTACACATAGCAAAAAAAAAATGATAGTAATCTTGTATATGACAAAAGCACAGATCCAGGTTTGGGGAATAAGAAATTGTTAGATTTAAAATGGTTGAGGTCTTAAACTGTAGTGATTAAAATAGTGGAAGATATAAATTGTGATAGATATAAGAGAGGGTGAGTAAATTTGACTGCAGAAATATGTTTCACTACAGTGTCTTGGTTTTTAAATCAAATATAAGGTGGTCGCCAGGGAAATATTCCCAATTATTCAATTACCCAAGTCAACTGGGTTTATAGAGATTTTAATTAATACAAATGTGGAATTAAAGAAAGAGAGAAAAAGGAAATAAGTATGAAGGGCCTTAAGCCAACATGGCCTAGACCTAAGTCTTAAGAGAGAGAGATCAGTCAGTCAGTCTTTTAACACTCACCACAAGGTCTATCTAAGCAAGGATTCTAGTGACACCAGGCCAGCTCCATCTCAGCTGACTTCACCAGAGAGAGTTCCAAAGGGCCTCTCTCCAGAGCCTCCAGAGGGACAGAGTCCCCTCAGAGGAGCTCCAGCGAGACCTCCTTAGAGATTGTCCTCCAAGAGCTTCCCTTCTCCAGAGCCTCTCTCAAGAGATTCTTCCCAAGCGATCCTCATCAGAGATCCTCCAAAAGGATTCTTTTCCAAAAGGATTCTGCTTCTTATATAGGAGGTTTTTCTCCTATGTCACCTCCCCTAAGTCCTTACATCTACCAAGCACTGTAGATGTTTTCCAAAGGACTGCCCATCTAAATTCCTGCTAAGTCGACCAATCTCCTCAGTAAGTCTGAACCAGAAAAAATGCTGCTGTGTCGACTAATCTCCTCAGTAAGTCTGAACCAGTGAAAATACAGCTGAGTCAACTAATCTCATTAAGAGAAAACTTGCCCGACCCTTTTAGGTACCTAGCATCTCATTGTATCAATTCTAAAAAACAGGCATGGCTCAAAGAATCCCTTGCCTTATTATAAGCATGGGTCCAAGTACTTTCTTTGTTTAGCAAGGAGTTTTCTCCCCTAAAGCACTCTTAAGTACGGGTGGAGTAGAGGTCCTCCCATAGCAAGGAGTTTTCTCATCAAAATGGGGAATGTTCCCAGTCCAATGGGGAAATTTTTAACATTCACAAGTCTGAGAAATTTCAAGGTTTACAAAATCACTATTTAGTAAGAATTGTTAGGGCAACTAGAAGTAATTAGGTATAGACCAATATCTTATACCATTCAGGTATACCATAGGTATATGAAAAAAATGCTTTAAATCACTACTGATTAGAAAGAAATACAAACCAAAACAATTCTGAGATATCATCTCACACCCATCAGACTGGCATGACAAATGTTGGAGTTGATAAGGGAAAACGGGGACACTAATACACTGTTGGTGGAGTTGTGAACTGATTCAACCATTTTGGAGAGCAATTTGGAAAGTTATAACACTGTGTATACTCTGAGACTCAATGATGGCATTGCTAAGTCGATTTCCAAAGAAGATCAGGGGGAAAGAACCCATATATTCTAAAATATTTATTGCAGCTCCCTTTGTGATGGCAAAGAATTAGAAATTGAAGGAATGCCCATCAACTGGGGAGTGGCTAAACAAATTGTGGCATATGATTCTGATGGAATACTCCTGTGCCATAAGAAACAATGAACTGGCTAATTAAAAAAAAACAACTTGGAAAGAACTACATGGGATAATGAACAGTGAAATGAGTAGAACCAAGAGAACATTATGAACAGCTACAGAATTAACACTGGGAGAATAAATTGTGAATGTTACCTCCAGAGAGTGAACTGCAAAGGGAAAACACAAAAGACTAAATTTGTATGAACATGTCAGTTGATCCTTTCTGTGATGTGGGGAGAGGAGGAATGGGCTAGGACACTTATGAATAAGTTATTTTTTAAGAAGTAAGTTGCCTGACTACTGAAAAAAGTCAACAAATTAATATGATTTCCCTCTTTGCTTTAGAATAGTATTGATGTTGGTGTGTACCAGTTTTAAAATATTCTTATAGCCTGCTGAATTTAGTCTACTAATATTAGCCAATGGAAATTAGATTCCATGGTAGGTGAAGCATCTGAGACATGAGAAAAATTTCCATGACTCAGCCCCTTGGTCTTATAGATGCTCCATAGAAATGTTATTAAAAGATTATTTAACTGACAATGGAAGAAAAAGAACAATGACTGATTTAGGTAGTTAAAGAATAATAAATTTAGTTAAGATTAGTGAAAACAAAAGAATCTCAGACTTGGACTCATCTTTGACTCATCTCCTAAATGCAATCAATGGCCAAATCTTTTTTTAATTGAAAATTTTCATTTAATTAATTAATTTAGAAGATTTTCCATGGTTACATGATTCATGTTCTTTCTTCCCCCTCTTCCTTTCCTCCCCTCCCCCCAGTAGCCATTCAGCAATTCCACTGGGTTTTACATGTGTCATCAATGGCCAAATCTTTACAAAATTTCCACAAGATTTCCTAGATCAATCCATTTCTATTTCTCCCTTCCTTTAGCCACCACTTGAGTTCAGACCTTATCAGTTCTCACTTGAATTATGACAATAAACTTTGAATTGGTCTCCTGGCTTCCAGGCACTCTGTCCTTCACACAGAGGCCAAAATAACATTCCTAACACAATTCTGAGCATGTCACTTCCCTGACCAAGAACACACAGAGACTCCTTTCTGCTTCTACAATAAAATACAAGCTCTTTGTTTATTATATAAAGTCCTTCATAATATAGCTTCAATCTACCTTCCTAGACCTTTGGCATGCAGCTTGCCTTCCCATACTTCTATGCGGTGGCTAGAAAGTATCCAACCAAACAGGTCTCGTCACTGTGTCCCATTAATGATGTTCCATTTCTTACCTCTGTGTCTTTGCCTTAATTTTTCCCATACCTGGAAAGTTCTCCCTGCTTCACAGACTCTCCAGTTTCCTTCAAAGCTTAAAGCAAACTGATTTGAACTCAAGACTACCTCAGTTGTTATACTTTGTCTGCTCAGTATTACTTTGTACATATTTAATTATGTGCTCATGAAACTTTTCCATATAGAATGTAAGCTACTTTTGAGTTTTGTCTCTGTTATCCCAGCAACAACAGTTAGTGATAAATAAACACTCTTTGAACAAAATCAGTTTGAGAGAGATCACATCTCTTCACTCCATCTATCCAAAAATATGAGAAAAATAATAATAAAAGCTACTATTATCATAGATTGCATTTATTTAGCATTTAAAGCTTGTAAAATGTCTCCCGTCCCTGCATTCTAGCCACTGTGCCACCTACCTGCTCCTAATATAAAAATAATTCAGAATAATAATAACAATAGCTAGCATTTGACAATCTAATAGCAAAATAGGTTAAAATGGCACTTTTTTAAATTTTGCCAAAAACTTTACAAATATTATTTCATACACATTCTTAGCATTCCTGTAAGATGAAGTGCTATTATTATCTCTATTTTGTAGATGAGGAAACAGGCAGAGAGCAGGTGACTTTCTCAGGGTCACAAAACTAGAACATGTCTAAAGTAGGTTTTGAATTCAAATGCTTTTGATTCCAAGTCCAAAATTATCCACTGTGCCACCTAGCTACTTCTATAGGGAATCTCTCTTCAACCTAAATGCCAAAGTACACCAAAATACATTTTTACATACAGATTTTTTTTAAAAGGAAAGAATTCCATAGAAAAATGGATGGTTTCCAATTAATTACTCTTTTGGAGCATTTGGATGACATATTTTTGTAGATTTGTTTTCAGATATATCCATTCTTCCCAAAGAACTCTCCCTTATAACAAAGAAAAAATTAAGAAAGACTCACATAAAGCCCATTTATGACTATATGTAAAGTTCCTCACTTTTCTACCAAGAGATGGGAAGTGTTTTTCATCATTTATCATCTTACACTGAATTAACTAAAGATGACTTAGCCAAATCTAGTTGTTTTCATGCTGAATCAAAAATTTGCTTTCAATATTATTGGACCAATAAATATTTGGAGCCATATGGATGCCAACCAACTCTCTTTGTAGGGCCCACTATGGTGGAAACTGTTGTGGCATGTTCCCTTTAACATGAGCAGAGTTGCTTCTCAAGGCTACTGAAGATGACCACAGATCAGGATCATTGGATGGCAATCAATTCCCAAATAAAACATCCTGACACATGATCAATTGATTTTGCTGTGCTTCCATAATTGCAAGGACTTTTGACAGGCAGGGCGGTGTGTGCTTGGTGACTAGAAGTTGCCAGGCCACCCACATTTCACTGGCATAAATCCATTCCACCCTAGAATTGATTTGGGGTAGGAGGCTTGAATTTTTGTGAGTAATCTTGATGTTCCTTCAGCCTTCCATTTGCCATCTTTGGTGACTCTTAATCTTTAATGACTAATGAATTTTTTATGATGGTGCTTGCTGACTTCATCAAACACTTGCTATTTGCCAAAATATTGGCATTTCCACAGCATTTCTGAGATTGAAGGGAACAACAGGAAGATGATATTTGAAAATAACACCATTCTGTCAACCTTGGAAGTCTAGAGAAAAGCTAATCTTATGGTCAAGATTTCAGATTCTCCTTATCTGTAAACCCAGACCTAGCAATGGTAGAAAATAATCAATTTCATGATGTATAGATCCATAAAAGGAATATTAGCCCTTGAAAGTCTTAAGATTCATAAACAAACACATCTCCTGTGTGCTTCTGATGTAAATGGATCTTTCTCAATACTTTTAGATAATGTTACTTGTTAAAAAGAATTCCACAATGTATTTTCAATGTGAATAATGATAGTCTGTGGAATAACATTGACAATATCTTGATCTTCAGTAGCTACAGGTAGATATCTGGCCTTGAAAACTCATGTCTCAAACACCTAGTGCTAACAATGAGGCATATTTACAGCTGATTTAAGGAAGAGCTTCCTGACACCTGGAGCAAGTGCCAGTCCCACAAACTGGAATGGGTGGCCTCAGGGGGTAAGGAGTTCTTTGTCCAAAGAAGTCTCACAATAAAGGGTGGATGATCACTTGTTGAGAACGTTGTATTGGAGATCCTTAAGAAGGTAGTTATGCAAATTCTTGTGCCTTGGGTTTGATTGTATCTAAAGTTCCTTCCAACTCTGAGATCCCATAATTCTGTAATTTCCTTTACTAGAAGAACTCCCCATGATAGATTACTTAGAAGATCTAGATCCCCTGGGAGGGACCTTGGACACCATCTAGTCTAATACTCTCATTATACACATAAAGAAAATTAAGCTGAGGGAGTTTAAGTGATGGCCATAGTTACACAGATAGTAAGTTTCAGTGCTAGATTTTAGCTTCTGTTCCAGTCACTGCTCTTTTCACTATTCTACTCCAGTTGGTACTGTTGTGTGCATGTTACACAGTCACTGAGTGAATACATGATATGATTCTTGACAATATGGCAATTTGTTAAAACTGGAACAGTAAATGACTTTATTCTGGACTACCAACTAGAAAATGGAAATCCCATCACCAAAAACACTCACATACAACAACATAAGTGGAAAAGCAAGGATCCCAAATAAAACTTAATGTTTTGTAATTCAAAATCATGCTTGGCCCCCCAGACTAGGTAACAAAATTGTGCCTCGCCTTTCTTCTTTGCAGAATTGAGACTATGGATGTGACATACCACATCCATTACCAGACTCAGAGGGTGTATGGGTTACTTTTGTTGAATTACTTTGTGGTTGCTTTTCTTTTATATTCTTCATTAGAAATAGTGGTTTTCTCAGGAGGGAAGTGTAAAGATTAAAATTTAGGGGAGATGGGGAGACTGAGGCATCTGAAATTAGTTTCTCTCTGCAAGGAGTATTATATTTTTTTAGAGGTTTATTGAAGATTAAGGATTAAAGAAAATACAGGATAAGAAACACGTGTCCAGGCCATAGAGTGGCCTAGACACAACCTCACCTACATTATGAAAAAAAGCCAGGCCTGCCCCAAAACGGAAGTCCAAAAAAGCCAAGAGAGAGAGACCCTCAAAAGCCTTTGAATCAGCTTAAATACCTTCTCGATCTCAGGCCAGGTGAGATTACAAGGCATTCTGGGGAAGTGGAGCAAAGGCTCGTGGGGTTTGTAGTCCTGTATTCGAGTCTATTTTTTACAGAAGGTAGGAAGGATGTATCTGGAATAAGGTGCTGAAAAAATAAAGGATATTGATATACATTTTTAGAAGCAAACTAATAAAAGTTTTTAATGAAAAGAACATTTCCTTAGAAATTTATATTCTGGAGATCAGATTTTTGCTTGTAGTGAAATTTGGTTCTGTGACTAGTTTTGGAGATCTCATTCCAAACCTATAGCAAAGAGAAATAAATCAGTCTCTCTGGAAAGAAATGGAAGTCAAAGTTGGCAAACTGATCTAGAGTCTGGTGACATGTCTAAAACTTTTGACCTGCTTCCTTTGATCTCCCTACCAGAGTGGATGAGGCCACACCAAAAGCACTGAAGAGATAAAGTTCAGCTCCTTACAAGGAAAAAAACTTTCTAACCATCTTAACCACCAAACAATATGGCAGGATTCCTTGGGAAGTAATGAGTATCCTTTAAAAGGGATCTTTTGGTAGAGGCTGCATGACTACTAGTTAGGAATTTTGTAGGTAGATTGCCATACTGTTATGGATTGGATCAGATGACTTCAGAGGCTCTTCCCAAAGCTGAAAATATGTGATCTAGTAAATGCTTTCTTTTGGGGAAGAAGCAGTAGCTGAAATGAAGAAAAGGATAAATTAAAGATCAGTGGCTGAAGATTGAATATAACACAGTGGAAGGAGATAATCTATATGCCCCATCTCCTTGACACCCCAGCCCAGAATATAAACAAGTTCCAAATGACTCTCCAGAATACTTTGATAAAATGGAAAGAGTCAAAGGGCCAGGGCTCAACTCCTAGCATTAACAAATCACAGTTTTGAACTTCCACCTCTGTGATCTTGAGCAAGTTTCATTTCAGTTTAAATGAAGGTCTTAGACTCAATGACCTCCCAAGTCCCTTCCAAGGCTAAATCTGTGATCAACTTGACTTTGGTACAGGAGAAATGGCAAACCAATATGGAGGACAAAGAGAGCCATGGGAATTCGTTAATGCTAGGATTTGAGCCCAGGCTCTTTTGACTCCAAACTGGTTTTTTCCTCCCACTTTATTAAACTATGAGGATCTCTTGACCTAGAATCCATGATCTAGCCAGAGAGACAGAAGACATGAGATATGGTATGATGCGATACAATTTGATGAGAGATATGATATGAGCAGCTCGATGGTGCAGTGCTGGATCTGGAGTCAGGAAGAATCATCTTCCTAAATTCAATTTGACCTCAGACACCAGTTGTTTGACCTCAAACAAGTTATTTGAGCCCTTTTGCCTCGGTTTCCTCATCTGCAAAATGAGCTGGAGAAGGACATGGCAAACCACTGTAGTACCTTTGCCAGGAAAACCCCAAATGGGGTCACAAGGAGTTAGAAACAAGTGAAAATAACGACACAACAACAATGATAGCAATAGAGAGATAGAGATAAATGGAATAGATAACTATGATGGAGAAATAGGTAACTGTACTTCAATATAAGTGATTTTCTCTGGAATCTTATCTAGTTTATTCATTTTAACATATTCTGGGAAGGAGCACATAGACTTAATCAGACTGGTAAAGAATTCCCTGACAGAAAAGAAAAAGGCCAGAAACCTCTCTAGGGCTGAGAGGAACCTTGGGCGCCATCTAGTACACCCCCCTCTTTTTACAGATGAGAAAGCAAATTCAAGGATGTTGTGTAATTTGCCAGTGACACAAGATGCAAATGAAAATAATGAAAATAACCATAATATGCAATATTATAGTTATTATATTATAATATATAATATTATAACATGTAATAATAAGCCTACAGGGTGAGGAGGGAAGGTCATTACTCACTGGGAGGATGAGGGGACTCTTCCTAAACTAGGTGGCATTTGAGTTGAGATTGAAGAGATAATTAGGAATTCCAGAAGTGAAAAGGAGAGATCTCTGGCAGAAGGGAGTAGGGTGAGCAAAAGAGATGGTTCAATGTTGGGCCTGGGGGTGGAGAAGGTTCCAGTTTGGTTGGAGCACAGGGGACATGGTGGGGGAGTAACCAGAGATGAGGCTGGAAAGTTAGGGTAGCTCTGATTGTGTAGGGCCTTGAAAGAGGCCCTTCAATGCCTTACTAGTGCTGGAATCTAAACAGTGGGGAATGCCACATTCAATGACTTAGAGGAAGATATCATTTGAGTTTTAGTGCTATTTTAATTAGTTACTGCATCTTAACTGTGCTTATGTCTCAGCCAGCATTTTGTTACACTGCCTATTCAATTGAATTACACCCAGTGGGAAGGATTAGCACAGGTTTTTCTACTTATATGACAAAGTGCTGTATCTGAGCCAGATATCCAAAGCTCCTTGAGAGTGAAAATTGAAATAAACATCCCTTAATGACCCCCTGCCTAAACTGAAGGCCTCCTTTTCCTTGTAGGTGGTGGTAATGGGACACTGGCCTCACCTGGTCTACCCTGAAAGCTACCTGAAGCTACCTTGAAAGCGATGCTTATTTTCCAGGAAAATAAAAGATTTGCCCACGTCAAAATCTCTTACAGTTGTCCCTCCCACCCCCAATGGGTAGAGTGCGTGACTTGAAGTCTGGAAGATCTGAAATCAAATCTGACCTCTGACATTTAGAGCTTTGTGACCCTGGGCAAATCATTTTAACCTCTGTCTGCCTCAGCTTCCTCAACTATAAAACCCTTACCTCCCAGGGCTGTGGTGAGGATCAAATGAGATATTTATAAAGTGACTTGAATGGTGCATGGTCCATGGCAGTGGTGGTTGTCCTTTGTACTAGAAGACTATAATGATGTCATGGTGTGATGTTTTGATTTGTGCATAAATTGGGTTTAAAGAAGGCAGAGTTGCACAAAACCATCAGCCTTACTCTCTCTTCCAGAGTCATTAAAAGTCCAGTGGCAAGATAAAAGTCATGACGTTGGCTTCTTTGATGTCTAACTAAGCTCTAAGCATTCCACAGTGTCTGCTTCAGCCTCCTTTCTGGCCATTGGAACAAATTATTTTCAACTGCCCCTTCTGCTGGAGGAAGTCTTCACATGCCTGGGATAGACACCCCACCCCCAACTCATGGATGGGTGTGAGGTCTGTTGGTCACCTTCAACCTAGTTTAACCCACCTGCCAAGATGGTTTATCAATGTATGGCTGCAGTGCATGGTATAGCTTCTTGGAGCCACAGGTAAGAGTTGAGTGAAAGATGAACACCAAAGGTGGATATGTAGCCCTGAAAAGGGCTCAGCAAGCCCTCACACCACAAGTACTAGTCTTCCCTAAATACTCATGTGTTTCCTCCCTCCTTCCTTCCTTCCTTCCTTCCTTCCTTCCTTCCTTCCTTCCTTCCTTCCTTCCTTCCTTCCTTCCTTCCTTCCTTCCTTCCTTCCTTCCTTCCTTCCCTCCTTCCTTCCTTCCTTCCCTACCTTCCTTCCTTCCTTCCTTCCTTCCTTCCTTCCTTCCTTCCTTCCTTCCCTCCTTCCTTCCTTCCTTCCCTACCTACCTTCCTTCCTTCCTTCCTTCCCTCCTTCCTTCCTTCCTTCCCTCCTTCCTTCCTTCCTTCCTTCCTTCCCTACCTACCTTCCTTCCTTCCTTCCTCCCTCCCTCCTTCCTTCCTTCCTTCCCTCTTTCCTTCCTTCCTTCCTTCCTTCCCTACCTACCTTCCTTCCTTCCTTCCCTCCTTCCTTCCTTCCTTCCCTCCCTCCTTCCTTCCTTCCTTCCTTCCCTACCTACCTTCCTTCCTTCCTTCCTCCCTCCCTCCTTCCTTCCTTCCTTCCCTCCTTCCTTCCTTCCTTCCTTCCTTCCCTACCTACCTTCCTTCCTTCCTTCCCTCCCTCCCTCCTACCTTCCTCCCTCCCTCCTTCCTTCCTCCCTTCCTCCTTCCTTCCTTCCTCCCTTCCTCCTTCCTTCCTTCCTTCCTTCCTTCCTTCCTTCCTTCCTTCCTTCCTTCCTTCCTTCCTTCCTTCCTTCCTTCCTTCCTTCCTTCCTTCCTTCTCTATCAATCTGCCTATCTTATAGGACTCTTGTCCGTGTACTCCCATGGTTCACCTGCCATAGGAGATGCACCCACCATTGGAAACCTTCCTTGTTTTCCTTGACAGCATACAGATATCAACATAGCCAGCTGGCCATTCTCCAGATATTCCTCACCCTTGCTATATGACCAGTTCATCTTCTTGTTTGATCCTACCTTTCTGTGATTATATCCTTAATTCCAATTCTTTTTTTTTTTTGGCTCATTATTTGTTAGGTGTTGCAACCTGTACCCACTCATTATGAATTTCTCCATTGTCCCCAGAATGATCCTCATTTTTAATTCCGCAGAGATTAGTGATTCCTGACTCATAGCCATAATCTGCTTGTCTGCACCTTCCACCTTTGCAACTTGTTCTACTCTCTGGGGACAAGTAAAACAAGTCTAAGCCCTCTTCTACATAACAGCCTTTGGTGGATTGGAAGGCAGCTGTCATCTATACTAAGTCTCCTGTTCTCCAACTTAAACATCCCAGGCTTCCTCCAGGCTATCAATAGACAGGGACTCTTGTCTTTGTATTGTCTTCATTGCCCTCCTTTGAATGCTCATTAGCACATTTATACCTTTCCTAAAATCCCATTAGCTTTTTAATTTCCTGTGCAATGTTGTTGATGAATATTGAGCTTATATTCCACTAAAACTCCCAGATCATTTTTTATATGAAATTCTCTCTTGCTATCCCTTGGCTTCCCTCTCTCCTTGTACAGTTAATTTTTTAAATCCAAGTAGAATGGACCCTTAAATATCATCTTATTAAAAATCAACTCGATTTCTAATTCACCGAAATCTTTTGGGATCTATCCAACATGTTAACTGTCTTGCACCTCCACTTCTGTATCATTTGCAAAATTGACAAGCATTACTTTAGGGCTAGTGTGTAAGTCATTGGTTTTTGTAAATGGTGAAAATCCTTGAGATATCCCACTGAAGACTACTCTCCAAGGTAAGATTAAACCATCTTTTTTTTTTTTAAACCCTTACCTTCCATCCTAGAACCAATATTGTGTATTGGTTCTGAGTGGCAAAGACTAAATAATGAGGGTTAAGTGACTTGCCCAAGGTCACACCACTAGGAAGTGGAGGCTAAGCCCAAACCAAGTGACTCTTCTTGCCTCCAGAAGCCTTTCCCAGTATATCACAACCTCCTTCCAAGGATCAAACTCAGACCTTTAGCTTTTGAGACTGACTCGCTGCCTATAGTGCTAAAGAGTCACTTGGCTTGGGCTTAGCCTCCACCTCAAGTGGATTGTCTTTCAGCTGAGGGCCCATTCTTCAGTATGAAAATGCTAACCTGAGATTCTCTTCAGGGTGGATTCTCACAGGAACAGGGAACAAGGACAAGCTTTGGGGTCTCCAACTTACAATCAAGTCCTAAAACTTGGGGTTCATCAGATCTTGCTAGGCTACAAGTTTGGGGTTCGAGATTTCATGTTGACAAGTACAATATTTTCAGTCCACAACAGGAGGAAGGTAGGGATTCTGGAGGGGGGAGTCATTAATGGTTTTGCAATGGCAGGTGGCCCTTGGGAGTAACAAAGGTTACTTAAAGCATTTTACCTCAAGGTAGTTCCATATAGGGATCTCCAAGTTACTGACTATTCAACAATGCCAGCTAGGCATTATGGGATTTACTGGCAGTCAGGGTCTCCATCAGGCATATCAGATTCGTTTTCAAACCATGATGTCAAAAGCAGAGACCAGGAAGTTGCCAACTGTGCAGAGCAGATGTCTTCAGCCTAGAGGTTCTAGTGTACAAGATTCTAAATTCAAAGGTTTCAGGAAAAGGGTTAGCATGGAGGTACCAGGAGAAGAAGGAGTCACATCTGGACCAGAGGCAGCCTTTACTAAAGGAGCCTGATAAATATCAGAAATGTCCAAAAAAAAGAGTTGTGGTGTTTTGTGCTACCAGCCCACTAAACTATACACTCTTCCAGCTTGCTTCTTTCCATTTTGTCCACAAGAAAATCATGTGAAACTAACAAAATTCATTGCTACAACAAAACAAAAGGTCATAAATAAAATTTGATGTTGACTAGGAAGAAACAGACATTCTGGTGCATCATTAGTGGGCCTATAGATAGGTCTACATTTTTTGAATGCTATACAATGAGTCCCAAGAGACTGATCCGGTAATCCCATTGCTAAATCTTTTCCCTAAAAAATGTTATTGAAAAGTAAAATGTGTTTAAATAGATCAGGATGGAGCTTCTTTAATTGCAGACCAAATCTTCTCATTTTTATTCTCTCGTCAAATTTGGTACTATCTTTATCTTTGCTTTAGACATTGACTATCTAACTAGACAAAAATATAATTCAGAAATGACTACCAAATTGGGAATTGGGTTTTGTCCCCCTCTTGTTCAATATAAAATCAATTTAATTTTCATGATATTTTTTGGTGCTTGCTATATCCAGAATCTCCCAACTCCACCATCATCATATACCACAGTTTGTTCAGTCATTCCCCAATTGAGGGACATCCCTTTAATTTCCAATGCTTTGCCACCATGAAAGCAACAATGATTATTTTTATATAATTGTATAAAATTGTATAAAATATAATTGTATAAAAATAAGTAGATCTTCTCCATCACTTTTTAAAATCTTCTGGGGAAATAGACTTAGTAGTGGTATTATTAGATCAAAGAGTTTGCACTGTTTTATAGCCCTTTGAGCAGTTCCAAATTGCCTTCTAGAATGGTTGGGTCAGTTCACAACTCCACCAGTAATACATTAGAGTCCCAATTTCCCCACATCACAGGCAGATCAAGATAGTGGCTTAGTAGCACCTAAAGCTAAAACCACTCTGACAATTCTTCCAAATCAATATTTTTAAAGTGTCTTGAAATAATAGGAGTCAAAAACCAAGAACAAGACAGAGTGAGGGAGCTCTCCTACTGAACACAAATTGAAAGGTAGGCAAAGGTGAGTTGATTTTCATGGGATAAAGGGGAGCCAGAAAAAAAAACTGCACATAGAGAAGTGCTAGCTGACCACTTCCCCTACCTACTGAGCCAGGTTCTGAACTGGGGCATGAACCAACTTCAGGATCCCAGGACCTGTGCTACACTAACAATAGAGAACCCCAGACCTACCCCTCCTTGAAGTCCCAGGCCCTGGCACCAGCCTGCAGTGAGGCCTGGAGGTCCATAGTACTTTGGCCTTTCAAGACTACCCTGTGGTGAAGACCTATCCCCAAGGCAAAATGGAACATAGTGCCAAGTCCTGCAAGCCAGCAGCAGAGGAGGCAGAATTATCAGTCTTCAGAATTCCTATTCTATAGGCCAAAAAAAAAAGGCTAGGAAAATGAGCAAGCAACAAAAGAAACATTTAACCCTAAAATATTTCTATGGAGACAAAGAATGAAACACAGAAAATAGGGGATTGTGAGATCTAAGCAACTACATGCAAAACTTCCAGAAAATGGAAATTGGTCTCAAGCCCTGGAAGAACTCAAAAAGGAATTCAAAAATAAAATAAGACAGGTTAAGAAATGGGAAAAAGAAATGAAACTAATGCAAAAATAAAATAATAGCTTAAAAAGCAAAACTGATCAACTGGAAAAAGGCAAAAAAAAAATCCAATGAAGAAAATAGTTCCATGAGAAGTAGAATGGACCAAATGGAAAAAGAGGATCAAAGGGTTATGGAAGAAATGGATTTTTAAAAAATTAGAATTGGATAGATATAAGCTAATGACTTCACAAGACATCAAGGAACAATAAAATGAAATAAAAAAATGGAAGAAAAATATGAAATAGCTCATTTAAAAAAGTAATTGGCCTGGAAAATACATCCAGGAGACAATTTAAGAATTATTGGACTGCCTGAAAGCCATTACCAAAAATTTAAAATAAGCCTAGACATCATATTCAGGAAATTATCAAAGAAAACTGCCCTGAAATTCTGGAATAAGAGGGTAAAAAAGAAATTGAAAGAATTCACAGATCACCTCCTGCAATAAATCCCCAAATGACAACTTTCAGGAATGTTATAGTAAAGTTCAAGTGCTCCCAGGCCAAGGAGAAAATATTGCAAACAGGCAGAAAGAAACAATTCAAATATCATGGAGCCTGTCAGGATTACACAATATCTGGCAGCTTCCACACTGAAGAACTAGAAGGATTGGGATATGATATTATGGAAGGCAAGAGAACTGGGTTTACAACCAATTTTTCCACATTCCCTCCTACATTTATCACTTTCCTTTACTGTTGTATTAGCCAGTATGATAGGTATAATTTGGTACCTCAGAGTTGTTTTAATTTGTATTTCTCTAATCAAGAGGGATTTAGAACATTTTTTCATGAGATTATTGATAGCTTTGATTTCTTTATCTGGAAATAGCTTATTTATAGCCTTTGACCATTTGTCAATTGGGGAATGACTTGTATCCTAATAAATTTGACTTAATTTTCTATAGATTTGAGAAATGAGACCTTTTTCAAAGAAATTCATTATAAAAATTTTTCCTAGTTTTTTCCCCCCTTTTACTCTTGGTTACATCGGTTTTGTTTGTACAAAACTTTTAAAATATAATCTAGTCAAAATTGTTTATTTTATATTTTGTAATGTTCTCTTTCTTTTGTTTGGTTATAAATGCTTCCCTTCTCTATAGTTTTGACAGGTAAACGATTCTTTGTTCCCCTGATTTGGTTATTATATTACCCTTTATGTCTAAATCATATCCCCATTTTGACCTTATCTTGGTATAGGGTATGAGATATTGATCCACAACTAATATTTGCCATACTATTTTCCAATTTATTCTGAAGTTTTTGTCAAATAATGAGTTCTTATTCCCAAAGCTGGAATCTTTGGGTTTATCAAACACTAGATATCTGAGGTCATTTACCCCTAATCTATTTCACTGCTCCATCCTTCTATTTCTTAGCCAGTGCCAAACTGTTTTGATGATTTCTGCTTTATAGTACAGTTTAAGATCTAGTACCTTGAGGCCACCATCCTTCATTTTTTTTTCCTTTAGTTCCCTTGATATTACAGATCTTTAATTTTTCCAGAAGAATTTTGTTAGGATTTTTTCTACTTCTATAAAATAATGGTGGTTTTTTTTTTTTGTAATTTGATTGTTATGGAACTGAATCAGTAAATCAACTTAGGTAGGACTGTCATTTTTAATATACTGGTTCAGCCTACCCATAAGCAATTAATGTTTTTTCTAATTTTTTTAAACCCTACCTTCCACCTTAGAATTAATATTATGTATTGGTTCTAAGACTGAAGAGTAGTAAGGGATAGGCAATGGGGGTTAAGTGACTTGCCCAGAGTCACACAGCTAGTCACACACCCAGGTTTGAACCTAGGACCTCCCATCTCTCTCAATCCACTGAGCTACCCAGCTGCCCCCTTTCCAGTTCTTTAGATTTAACTTTACTTGTATAAAAAATGTCTTATAATTACATTTATATAATTCCTGGGTTTGTCTCAGCAAATAGATTCCCAATTATTTTATACTGTCTAGGGTTATTTTAAATGGAATTTCTTTTTCTATATCTTGCTGCTGAACTTTGTTAGAAATATATATATAGAAATACTGATGATTTCTATGGGTTTATATTGTATCCTGGAAATTTTCTAAAGTTATTAATTATTTCAACTAGTGTTTTTGTTGATTCTTTAGGATTCTCTAAGAATACCATCATATCATCTACAAAAAGTGATAGTTTAGTTTCCTCATTGCCCGCTTTAAGTCCTTTAATTTCTTTTTCTTCTCTTAATGCTAAAGCTAATATTTCTAGTACAATTTTAAATAATAGTGGTGATAATGGGCATAATTACTTCACCTTTGTTATTATTAGGAAGGCTTGTAACATCCCCATTGCAAATGATACTTGTTGATAGTTTTAGATAAATACTACTTATTATTTTTCTGGAAAGACCCATTTTCCCCCATTTTGTAATGTTTTAAATAGGATAGGTGATATGTATTTTGTCAAAGGCTTTTTCTGCATCCAATGAGATAATTGTGTGATTTCTGTTAGTTTGTTAGTTTGTTTATTGATTTGATCAATTATACTGATGGTTTTCCTAATATTAAACTAATATTAAACCAGTCTTACATTCCTGGTATAAATCCCACCTGGAATAATCCTTGTGATATATTTCTGTAGTCTCTTTGTTAGTATTTTATTTAAGATTTTTGTATCACTATTCAATAAGGAAATTGGTCTGTAATTTTCTATCTCTCTTTTTGGTCTTCCTAGCTTAGGTATCAGCAGCCATAAAAAGAATGTGGTAGAACTACTTCTTTGCCTATTTTCCCAAAAAGTTTACATAGTATTGTGATTAGTTGTTCTTTAAATGTTTGATCGGATTCACTTGTGAATACATCTGGCCCTGGGGATTTTTTCTTTTCTTTTTTTTTTTAAGTTTCTTTGCTTATTTAGAATATTTTTCCTTGATTCCACGATTCATGATTTTTTCCACTCCACTTCCCTCCCCCCTCTCAGAGCTGACAAGCAGTTCTACTGGGTTATACATGTATCATTGTTCAAAACCTATTTCCATATTATTCATATTTGCAATAGAGTATTCTTATAAAGTCAAAACCCCAATCATATGCCCTGGGGATTTTTTCTTAGGGAGTTCATAGATGGCTTTTTAAGTGTTTTTTTTTCTGAGATGGGATTATTTAAATATTCTAGTTCCATTTTTTATCTAAACAATTTATATTTTTGTAAATCATCCATTTCACCTAGATTGTAAGGTTTATTGTCATACAATTGTGAAAAATAGCTCCTACTGACTACTTTAATGTCCTAAATATTGGGGATAAATTCACCCCTTTTCATTTTTGATATTGGTAATTTGATTTTTCTTCTTTCCTTTTTTTAATCAAATAAGTCAATTCTCTATCTTGGTTTTTTTTAATAAAACAAACTCCTAGTCTTATTTAATAGTTTGATCGTTTCCTTACTTTCAATTTTATTAATTTCTCCTTTGATTCTTGGGATTTCCCATTTAGTATTTAATTGAGGCTTTTAATTTGTTATTTTTCTAGGGTTTTTTTTTAGTTGCATGCCCAATTCACTGATTTGCTTTTTCTCTATTTTATTGATATGAGTTCCCAAAGATGTAAATTTCCTCCTCAGTACTACTTTGGCTGTATCCCATAAATTTTGATGTGCCATCTCCTAATTGTCATTCTTTTTAATAAAATCATTGATTGTTTCTATAATTTGTTCTTTGACCTACCCTTTTTTAGGATTAGATGATTTAAGTTCCAATTTATTTTTAATTTGTCTTTCCTTAGACTCTTATTGGTTATTATTTTATTGTATTATGATCTAAAAAGGATGCATTTATTATTTCTGATTTTCTGAATTTGGTTGTGAAGTTCTTATGCCCTAGTACATGGTCAATTTTTGTGTAGGTACCATGTGTTACTGAAAAGAAGGTGTATTCCTTTTTATCCCCATTCAGTTTTCTCCAAAGTTATATTAAATCTAACTTTTCTAAAATTTTATTCACTTCCTTTACTTTTCTCTTGTTTATTTTTGGATTAGATTTATGTAATTCTTATAGGGGAAGGCTGAGGTCCCTCATTAGTATAGTTTTACTGTCTAGTTCCTCCTGCAACTGTGAATTTCAAAACTACTCCACCCTATTCAGACCATTCTTTAGAACATCTGATTTAGCTATTTCCTGATCAATAGCAATAGAGATATTTGGAATAACAGAATCAGGTCTTGGAAACTACATTTTCCACCCTACTCAGTGTAACAGGATTAGGAAGGGCTGCAGCAAACTCAAGATTTAATTATTTGAGAATATGGCCTTCAACAGACATGTGTAAAAAAAGGATAGACCTCTGGGCGGTCCTAGGTCAAGCTAGAATCACCATTGGCACATGTGAGACTCAGGAAATGAGGTAGAGAACAGCCTCTGGAGTTCTCAGGACTTCCTGTGAGGAGGGCTACAGTCAGTTCGAGGCTAGTGCTTAGAGTTGGAGGAGCCCCGTGGACTGCTTTCCTTCAGATTGGTCACGTGAGTGATAAGGACTAATCCTTTCCTTGCCTTGACTATCCAAGGCCTTAAAGCCCGCTTTGGCTCAGCCTGAGCCAGAGTGGATCTGAGTTAAACTTATTTCCTTCTCTCCCTTATCCTTCTCTCTCCCTCTAATACTTTCTTCCTCCTGTTTGTAATTAAAACATCATAAAAATTTGGCAGCTGACTTGAGTGTTTCATTTAGGAATTACATAAGTGAATTCTTTGGTGATCTTAAATTAATATATATGAATCTTTTAAAGTGATTACAATATCACACAAATCATTTAATTTCTCACTAAAAAATTTGAAGGTTATACTATTTAGTGTATTCAAATGTTAAATATTGATATTACTTCATTGTCTATAAAACTATAATGATTAATATTAATCATGTAGACTATACATTGAATTATACTTTTTTCTTAGCAAGACTGAAAGAAAAAGCAGGAGCACTCTAAATAAGACTCCAAGCTGCACCACATCTCTTTCTCTCCAGGTTCCAGTCACTGTGGTCCCAGTAGGTGCTGGCCTTGTGCAACTACAAACAGATGATGAGAGAGAGAGAGACAGAGAGACAGAGAGAGACAGAGAGAGACAGAGACAGAGACAGAGAGACAGAGACAGAGACAGAGAGACAGAGACAGAGAGAAGCTCTGGTCCCAGAAGACAAAAGAGAGAGAGAGTGTCCTTCTTCTCCCATTTCCTTTTTATGCCACATCTCATCCCTCCTGCTCCCAGTTTCTAAATGGCCAAGCTTTCCTTTAGTCCCTGTCTTAGCAGGCATGGCACCTTATAGAATTTCTAATGCTCAGGCACTTAATTTCCACATGGCAATAGCATGCTACCATGATGTGCTAGTGCAGGTAATGGGCTATATTTTATGTTAATTTCATATAAATTCCCCTTTGAGTTTTTTTGGAGGGTCAGCATGTTAAGTCTCCCCACTTTTGATTCCTGGAGATTAGTATGCTAGTCTCTCCAATGAATCATTCCCTACATAGTATTCATGAATTTCAGGATTATCTCACCAGGGTGCATCAGGGCACAAAGGATATTATACATTTCATGGAGAATATAACTACAAATTGAGTATTTCTTACTATAATTTTAAAAATATGATTGATAGGCACAATGACAAAGAGCCATTAGGGGGCATTCCCCTTTTTGGCACAAGAATTGTATAATCAGGATAAAATAATGAAACGTGGGAAGAACAAAATTGGATGGAGGGCTTAACTCCCTTCAATGCATCATATCCAACATTTCACATAGAGTCTTATAATGTAGTATTTGAATTTTTGGAAACATCCTCTATTGTCGTCATCTTTGTAGTATGTTTGGAATCATGATGGTCCGACTTACAACATCTTCTCCAGGAGATCTGCTTTCCTGGTCCAGGTTATTGGTGATAACTTTTCCTAAAATTGTTTTAAAAAGATCTTAGACTATAGACTTTGAGGATAATTCCATAATGACTTTTATAAAGATTTAATTTCTGTCCTTTTCTCTTTTAAGTAAATCTACTTTTGCTTTAACTTTATGTGAGATCATGATTGCTACTCCTGCTTTTTTAAAATTTCAGTTGAAGTCTAATAAATTCTGCTCCATCCCCTTACCCGTACTCTGTTTATCTACTTGCGTCAAATGTGTTTTTTGTAAACAACATATCATGGGATTCTGTTTTTTAATCACTCTGCTACCCACTTCTGTTTTATGGGTGAGTTCATCACATTCACATTCAGTTATGATTATCATCTGTGTATTCCACTCCATCTTGTTTTCCCCCTTTGATCCTGAACTTTCTTTTCATTCTTGCACTCCACATAACTGTTTTGCTTTTAATCAATCCTCAATTTCCACTCCCTTATTTTATTTCTCTCCTAGCCACCACCCTTCTTATTCCTCTCCTATTTCTCCATACAGTAAGACAGGATTCTACATCCCAATAAGTCTGGTTGTTATTCCCTCTTTGTTATTCCCTCCCAATTGTGATGAGAGTAAATTTAAGCATTTCCTGTCATCACTCTCATCCTCTCTTTCACTGTAATACATTTTCCCCACACACCTCTAGTGATATAATTTATCCCATTTAAACTCCCCCTTCCCTTTTCTCTTAGTACAATCTTCTTTTTCACCCCTTGATTTTCTTTTCTAAACCACCTCTTTCTATACCTCCTATGTATACTTTTTCTAACTAGTATGATAATGATAAAAATTTTAAGAGTTATAAATATCATCTTTCCATGTAGAAATATAAACAATTTGACCTTATTGGATCCCTCATATTTTCTCTTTTTAATTTACCTTTTTATACTTCTCTTAAATCTTGTATTTGGGCATCAATTTTTCTTTTTGGGTCCAGTCTTTTCATCAGGAATGCTCGGGAATCTTCTATTTTATTAAGTGACCATTTCCCTCTGAAAGAATATAGTCAATTTTGATGAGTAAATTATTCTTAGTTTCAACCCTATTTCCTTTGCCTTCCAGAATATCATATTCCAAGCCTTCTGATTCTTTAACGTAGAAGCTACTAAATCCTGTGTAATCCTGGCTGTGGCTCCATAATATTTGAATTATTTCTTTCTGGCTCCTCGTAGTATTTTCTCCTTTACCTGGGAACTCTTGAGTGTGTGTGTGTGTGTGTGTGTGTGTGTGTGTGTGTGCTCATGTGTTCCTGGGAGTTGTCATTTGGGGATTTATTGCAAGAGGTGATCTGTGGATTCTTTCAATTTCTATTTTCCTCTCTTGTTCAATAATATTAGGGTAGTTTCCTTTGATCTTGCAATATGATATCTAGACTTTTTTTTAGTCATTACTTTCAGTTAATCCAATAATTCTTAGATTGTCTCTTCTGAATTGATTTTCTCCAGGTTAGTTACTTTTTTAATGAGATATTTCATATTTTTTTCTATTCTTTCCATTTTGTTTTATTGTTTTTTTGATGTCTTATGAAGTCATTAGCTTCTATTTGCCAAATTCTAATTTAAAAAAATACTTTTTTTTCTGTGAGTTTTTGATCTTCCTTTTCCATCTGGTCAATTTTACTTTTTAAGAAACTCTTCTTCATTGGATTTTTGTAACTTTTTCCATTTGATCAATTCTGTTTTTTAAGCTGTTACTTTCTTCTTGCATTACTTTTATTTTTTCCATTTTTCTTTTGCTTCTCATTTTATTTGATTTCCTTTTTGAGTTCTTCCAGAACTTGTGATCAAGTTCCATTTTTCTTTGAAGTTTTGCATGTGGCCACTTTGATCTCACTGTCCACTACTGAGTCTATGCCTTTCTCTTTGTCCCTTAGAAATTTTCTATGGTTTGGTATTTCTTTTGCTGTTTGCTCATTTTCCTAGCCTTTTAAAACTTTTACTTTTATCTTAAAAATGGGCTCTCTTTTCAGGGTATACAGGGCACTCTCTTAAACTTCAGTTTTTCCTTGCTATCCTTAGCTCTAGTTCTGCTTTTCTGCAAGTTTCAGTTCTTCCAAAGTGGTATAATGGCCTGTGTGCTGATATCTCTGGAAGTCACCTCTCTTTACTGATTTAATCTCCTCTGCTGATGGCTTATAGGTTTCAGAGCACTATGAGCTACCTGGCCTTGGGGCTTGGGGTTTATATGCAGACTAGAGCAGGCCAGGTGCCCCAGGATTGCAGGTTTATGCCAAGGCTTGGGACTTCAAGGAGAGGGTGTAGAGTGCTCTGATGGTGGTTTAAGCAGGGTCCCAGGGTTTCAAAGTTGGCTTATGTCCAGGTTTTGAACCTAGAGCAGTAGGTGAGAGGTGGATGGATTGCACTCCTTTGTGCATAATTTTACTTTCAGTTCCCCTCTCACCCCAGTGTAATGGACTTTCTCTGCCTACCTTTCAAATTGTTTTCTGTAGAAGAGTTACTTCACTCCATTCCCTTGTTGGTTCTGTGACTCCAGTATTCACTTTGAGGTGCTATTTTAAGGTTGATTTGAGATGATTCTCAGAGTGGTTCCATGTTTCTATGTTGCTACTCTGCCATCTTGGCTCTGCCTCTTAAGACATATTTTCTTTTCTTTTTTTTTTTTTTTGAAAATTTTATTTAGTTGATCAAGTAAGAAAAATTTTCCATGGTTACATGATTCATGTTCTTTCCCTCCCCTCCTCCTACTCCCCTCCCTTAGCCAACTAGCAATCCCATTGGGTTTTATATGTGTCATTGATCAAGACCTATTTCTATATTATTGATATTTGCACAAGGGTGATCATTTAGAGTCTCGATTCCCCAATCATATCCCCATCAACCCATGTGATCAAGCAGTTGTTTTTCTTCTATGTTTCTACTCCCACAGTTCTTCCTCTGAATGTGGATAGTGTTCTTTCTCATAAGACCCTCAGAATTGTTCTGGATTCATTGCATTGCTGCTAGTAAAGTTCATTACATTCAATTGTACCACAGTGTATCCATTTCTGTGTACAATGTTCTTCTGGTTCTGCTCCTCTCACTCTGCATCAATTCCTGGAGGTCTTTCCAGTTCACATGGAATTCCTCCATTTCTTTATACCTTTTAACACAATAATATTCCATCACCAACATATACCACAATTTGTTCAGCCATTCCCCAATCGAAGGGCATCCCCTCATTTTCCAATTTTTGGCCACCGCAAAGAGCGCAGCTATGAATATTCTTGTACAAATATTTTTCCTTATTATCTCTTTGGGGCACAAACCCAGCAGTGCTATGGCTGGATCAAAGGGCAGACTCTTTAAGACATATTTTCTAAAACATTTTCATTCTCCTTTCATATGACCACTATTGCAAAGAAGCCATCCAGGGGAAGCTAGGTATCTCAGTGGATAGAGCTCCAGGTCTGGAGATGGAAGGTCCTGAGTTTACAGCTGACCTCAGATACTTCCTAGCTATGTAACCCTGGGCAAGTCATTTAACCCCAATTGCCTAATCCTCACAGATCATCTCCCTTGAAACTGATACCTAGTGTTGATTCTAAGACAAAAGGAAAGGCTTATGAAAAATGTAGCTACCAAGTATTAAAGAATATGTTGGTTTAATTTGGAAGATCACTTTGAGTTCTTCTTAGAATTTTTTAGCCTCCTCATCCTCTGTAACAAAAGGAGTTATGTGAACTTCAGGTCTTATCTTGGCTGTCTTTTTGCAAATAATAGTAATGAATAAAAACAGGCTGAGATGTCCTGCAAAATAAAATTTCTTTTTACCTTTTGCTGAATAATTAAAACTAATTTCTTCATTACAAGAAGGACCAGTGAGCCATACTTCAGCTTTTTACCTATTTCCTTTTCTTACCTGGTTTCATCTGTAGTGAAAATTTCATGATTGTTATAATACATTTCTCAAATCAAATTATCAATTGGTTCGTCAAGGGATAGATGCAAAACTCACATTCAGAATACCAACAATTAAATTAATATTTATAGATGGTCAAAACTGATTCATATATACTCTCCTCTGTAATTATTTTTTGCTAAAATGTGTTATAATTTGATTGGAGTTTTTCCCATTTGATAAAACTTTTGGCATTTAAAATAGAAATTTATGCCATATCTGCTTCCACTATTGGTTCACTGGGTTTTTTTTTAATGTTGAGTTTGAGGTAAAAATAGCAAAAAGCAAATCAATAAATGCATTGCTATTATTCAAGGATATGATATCTATAAGTCCTTCACTATTCTACCAATCTACTAACTCTGTACCCTAAAAATGATCTGTTTCTATCGCCTCTTCTTAATTGCTACCTCTTGATGGTTATCATGTTCAAAATGATAATAAACCATCCCTTTGATGATATATTTTGGAAAGTCTAAATTGCTCAGTGGATAGATAGTCAGGTCTAGAGGTGGGAGGCCCTTGATTCAAATCTGGCTTCATACACTGCCAAACTGTGTCACCCTGGGTAAGTAATTTAACTCCAGTTGCCAAGCCTTTACTACTCTTCTGCCTTGGAACCAATATTGGTTCCAAGATGGAAGTTAAGGTTTTAATAATAATAATAATAATAATATATCCTAGCATATTCCCAGAAATCAAGGCAAATCTCATCAGACTACATTTTAAAGAGTCTACCCATTTTCCTTTTTGGAAAAAAGCAGGGCATTTCTCCATTTTCAGCCTGGAACATTTCTGTTCTCCATTTGAAGATCAATGCCAGTTTAACAATCACATCAGTCACCTTTTTCTGTGGTTCTCTGTACTCTGAGTACTCTGAGATGTGGTTCACCCCAGTCTGGTGACTTGAACTCAATGAGGGCAACTAGTGCCCTTCTTGTCATCTTCTCATTGGTCTTGGATTTCAAGGTTCTCTTAACTATTTCTGTTCTCTCTTCCCCAAACCAGATCATTCCCCTTGGAAGTATAAACAGAAGCAAAATCAGAGTTGTTAGTCTGCTTTCTCTCTCATTCACTATCATTATCCACTCTATATGGAGCACCATAGTCAATCCCCTGTCCTTTGATCATTCTTGTACCTCCCCAAATTCTTGTTATTCTTACAAGCTGTCATCCAGACACTTAAAGTCTCTTCAGTCTCTTCTCACAGGATCAACGTACCCTTTTATATTTAACATCAGTTCCCTGGCCTTGTTTCCTTCTTTTGTGCACATTGTTTTATAGTCTGTGTCTATACGTCTCTATAAATGGTCCCCCTTTCATTCCTCATCATTTCATTTCATCATTCAACTCTCTCTCTCTCTCTCTCTCTCTCTCTCTCTCTCTCTCTCTCTCTCTCTCTCTCTCTCTCTCTCTCCCTCTCTCTCTCTTTCTCTCTCTCTCTCTTCTCTCTCTCTCTCTCTCTGTCTGTCTGTCTCTTTCTCTTTCTCTGTCTCTATCATCTCTATCTATACATACATATTTGGGACAAAAGCAATACTTTTGACTTTAATCACAAAGTGGCATTTCAAAGCTAAAAGATCCATTAGAGGCTAATCAGAATAATTGGGGAGTTTGTCATTCTCAGAACTCAACTCCTTGGTATTTTGCTTTTGTTTGGTTGCAAATGTGGATAAGTCATCAATGTATATATTTCTTATAACTGGATCTTCATTCTGCTACTAGAAGTGTTGGAGCTACTCACAGCCTGGACCCACTCTGATTGCCAATAAACAGCTCCATTTCCAATCTGGGCTGGTTCAACCTCCCAAACTCAAGGGCTCACTATATTGGTGCTGGACAAAATGGGGATCAGATTGACCCACTGAGCTAAAGAGATCCAGTAGCCTTAGGCTCCCTGCTAGCTGGGATTATAAGCATGCACCACTATGCCTGGTCAACATTTCATTCTTGAAACCAATCCCCTCTTTTGGTGCTGATTGTCCTTGTAGAATTTTAGGTCATGAGAACATAACTGAATATTCTGGGATATTCTTTTCCAAAACTTAGAGAAACTGTCACACTATGACTAGCTTTCCCCCTCCTCATGTATCATTAACTCTAAAATGCTCTAGGAATATAGTTGGGGATAGTCTGATTTCTAGGGCTAGTTACAAGAAGGGAATTTTGAGATAAGTTCTGGGAGAGGATTCTGGATAGGAAAGGAATTGTGGGAGTTTGAACTGAAAATAACTGAACTTACTTCCTTCTTGGATTTTCCTCTGAGCTGGGTTTTTGACTCTCTGCCTTAATTCCCATCAAGCTAAAGGAGGGGCTTTGCTCTAAGAGATTCTCCCTGGATTGTCAAGAAGAAATCTTTGACATCTAGGTAGAGAATTTATTTGGAAGAAACCAATTTCCCTGAGTCTGAAGATCATCTGCCAGTGGTCCAACTGCCAGAATTCCTCTTGGGCTAAGGTAATCCAAAGCTTTCCAAAGGTAATTCCAAAGCTATAACTTTGGGTTACTTAGTGTAGCAGCCAAACCCAGGCTATTTCTCTTTCTTAATTACTGGTGGGAAGATTAGGATAAGTCAGATAGCTTGGAGTTTTAGGTAGAACAGGGAGCTGAAGGCAGGGCCCAGAGAAGAAACAGAAGACTCCTCTTAAACAGGGAACTTAGAAGGTGGGTGGAGTTAGATTTTTGTTTGTTTGTTAATTGAAATTTTTAATTAATTAATTTAGAATATTTTTCCATAGTTACATTATTCATGTTCTTTCCCTCCCCTCTTGCCCCCCCCCAATAGCTAACATGCAATTCCACTGGGTTTTACATGTGTTCATTGATCAAAACCTATTTCCATATTATTGATATTTGCACCCTTATTCATATCCCCATCAACCCATGTGATCAAGCAGTTGTTTTTCTTCTGTGTTTCTACTCCCACAGTTCTTCCTCTGGATGTGGAGAGCATCTTTCTCATAAGTCCCTCAGAATTGTCCTGGATCATTGCATTGCTACTGGTAGAAAAGTCCATTACATTCAATTGTACCACAGTGTATCGGTCTCTGTGTTCAATGTTATCCTGGTTCTGCTCCTTTCCTCTTCACCCATTCCTGGAGGTTGTTCCAGTCCTCATGGAATTCCTCCAGGTCATTATTTCTTTGAGCACATAGTATTCCATCACCAACAGATACCACAATTTTTTCAGCAATTCCCCAATTGAAGGGCATCTCCACATTTTCCAATTTTTTGCCACCGCAAAGAATGTGGCTATAAATATTTTTGTATAAGTCTTTCCCCCTATGATCTCTTTGGGGTATAAACCTAGCAGTGGTATGGCTGGATCAAAGGGCAGACAGACAGTCTTTTAAAGTCCTTTGGGCATAGTTCCAAATTGCCATTCAGAATGATTGGATCAATTCACAAGGGTGGAGTTAGTTTTAAGATTGCTAGGTCCTACTTACCAGTTTTCCTTATTCTCTGTATTAAAATAAACCTTTTTTCCATAAGCCATGGGTTTTGTGCTTAAATGGCCCTGGGGAGTTCCTAGGTAGGTTGTAACATCTAACATCCCTCCAGGACAGTTCCCCATTACAATTCAGTGGTCATATCTTCCTGAAGTAATTCAATTTTTCTTTCCCAGTCAATTACCTCTTCTTAGTCAGAATTTGGTTCAGAATAGAGCTTTACTTCTTCATCTGAAGAATTAGATGAACATTTAACTGTCATGGATTCTCATGTGCTTTGCTTTTAGCAGAGAGAAATCTGCAGCAGGTGTTTTGGATGCCAATCTTAGAGTCTCCATCAACACTATATCATGTCTCCATGAATTGCTTCCAGAACTCCTTCTGGCTTAATGAGCTAGAATATGCTTGCACCACAATATTCCTTGTGATTCTTCCACCATATTTTACTCCTATAGTTTCTTGATCACCTCCTCATCCCCCATGAGCAAATGTTCTTCATGTATAATTACTCCCCATTATCCATGTCCCAAAAGTCTTAGTGCTATTTCAAACTGTCTGAAAATGGCACTAAGACATTTGGATCATCATTTATACTTTTTTTGAGTAAAATATACTCTTCTATAACCATAATCCAGGTGTGAGTTACATCTCACCATGTTATCTACATGTTATCTATAAGGTTGTCTTAAAATTTGCCATTTATTTTGCTTATTTTTCAGAGCATATATACTTGTCTGATGGCATAGAAGTTCATGGGTTTCATGGGGGATGATTCCTGGATAATGTTTCCTGAGAATGAATAGTTGCCTCCACTGTTAAGCCTTCCTATATTGTAATATGTATTGTCTACAGTAGCTGGATTTGTGGATAAAAAAAGACTACAAATAACTTCCCACACCTATGTATATCTGTTTGAGAGTGATGAGCAGGATGTCCAGTTAAAGGATTTATGACTCCGTGCAAAATACCTTATTTGTTTAAAACTATTTTCTCATTGGTAAAATGAGGAAGTTGGAGTAGATGACTGCTAAAGTCCCTTCTAGCTTGAAATCTGTAATCTTGGGCTCTTAATATTCTCAGTGGTATTTAGCTGCTCTATAGACTCTCTTGGGAAATCTCCAATTCTTCCTCCTTCTTCCATCCCACTATTGGAAGCTTCATAATCTATCCCCCTAACATCCTTTTATAAGAGGGAAAAAATGTTAGCAAGGTATGGAACTCTGGGCACCAGAGACTGTTAAATTCAGTGTGGGTACTCAATACTGGTTCATAGCTATACAAACACATTTGTGACAAGGGTAAGTGAGAGGAAGCAAACATTCAGATTTATGAACTAAGCATAGAGAGTAAGAGATGTTCTCTGTATAAATTCAAGAGCCTTCAGGTTTGCACTGAGAGGCTGGCTGCCTATGATTTAAAACTACCTGATCAAATGTCTGTTTTGCCCTTCTTCCCCATGCCTCCTTCTGGGTATGGTTGCCCTCTTATTGTCATTGATAATTTCTCAGTCCTCCCCCATCCCTTTACTCTCTCCCATGTTCTCTCATTCTCTTTTTAAACTGTTTTCTCTCTTCCATTCTCTGTTCCATATCATTTTCTTAGGTTTTATTCTCATTCACACTTGCTTTTTCTCTGTGGTCATTTTACTTCTCTCCTTAGTATTTTCTTTCTTTCATTTTCTTCTCTCCCATCATCCCTCATTTTGATTCTTTTTAAATCATTTTTAAATTCTCTTCCATTTTCATCAATAACCATTCTTTTTCTCTTATTTCTCCATTGTCCCTCACCTTTCTTATTCTTTTCATAATTCCTTAAAATTTTCTTTCATTCTCCCTTTCTCATTGTCTTTTGTTTTCTCACAACTGTTTATTCTTTCTCACATGTTTATTCTCTCCCATTCTTCTAGTCAGTCTTTTCCATTTTCTTTCATTCTCACTTACTCTTTCAGTCTATTTTGCTTGCTCATCTCCTGTCTTTTCCCTCCCACTCTCATCTCTTTTTCCCTCTCTCTTCCCCTTTCTCTTTCTTCCCCTCCTCCTTCTCTCTCCTTTCTCTCTCCTCTCCCCTCTCATCTCTCTCCCTTGCCTCTCTATCTCTTTTTATCTCAGGTTGTCTCCTTCCCCATTCCCTCTCCTTTCTCCCTCTTTCCCTTTCCCTTCCTCTCTCCTCCCATTTCTGACTCCTTTCCCCTCTCCCATCTCCTACTTCTCCCTCTTTCCCTCCCCCTCCCCCTTTCTCTAATCTCCATCTCTCTCCTTTCCTCCCTGTCTTTCTGTTCTTTTCCCTCTCCCTCCGCTCCTCTCCCTTTCCCCTGTCCTCTCTTAGCCCTCCCCAGGACCCACCGAGCTCCCTGGACTGGGGAGGGGAGGCCTAGCTCTCTTTCTCTCTCTCAAGTAACTCTGACGGACCGTCGGGCTTTCTGTTTCTCGCTGCCTCTTGCGGTGCCTGCCGGGTTCGGGACGGGCTCCCCCGCCCTCCTCCCTTCCCCCTCCCTCGCCCGCTGCTTCCCCGCCTTCCCTCCCTCCCTCCCGTTTTTTTTTTTGTGGCCGGCCGGCAGGCCGGCCTGGGTCATTCCAGGACACGACGCTCCTCGGGAGGAAGCCCAGCCTCGGGCGGCTCCAGCTCCCGGGCTCCCTCCAATTGGTCAGGTGAGAGAGCGAGCGCCCTGACCCGGGTCCAGTGGCCCCTTCCTCGGCACCCAGGCCCTTCCGCCTCCCAGGCTGCCTCAGCCCTCGGGGGTTCTAACAGCTAACTCCTACCGGGTCCGAGCCCGGGCGGGGGGTGGGGGGAGGGAAGGGGGGCCGAGGAGGCCCCCTGTGACGGGAGGGCGGGGAGAGGAGCCGCCGGGGGAGGGGGCCGAGGGGCTGGACTCTGAGTGGACGTCGCTGCCAGGAACTTGCGAGACTGGCAGCCTGCACTGGCCCGGCTGGGGGCCGGGCGGAGCAAAGGGCAGGGTGGGGGCAGAGGCAGGGGCAGGGGAAGTTCGGGGGGCGGGGGACAGGCGAGAGCTGGAGGGAACTCTCATCCTGCGAACTCCAGCGCAGAGCCTGGCTTTAGCAGGGGATTCCCCTAGTGAACTTTTCGCTTAGGTCGGCGCGCTTAAGGGCGCTCCCCAACAATCCCGGGAAAGCAAGCAGGCACCAGACAGGCAGCAAGACGACAGCCGGCTTAGCGAACGAGCCCTGCCGCGCCGCCCCCTGACTCCCACCCTGCAGCAAAGGCTCAACCCCGGCACCCGCTGCCCCTGGGAGCCCAAAAACTAGGGCAGCCCCAAAGGGTCGTTTCATTTGGAGAGGGGGAAAGGAGAATAGATTTGAGGGCTCCTTCCTCCCTCTTTCCCTTCCTTCCTTCCTTCCTTCCTTCCTTCCTTCCTTCCTTCCTTCCTTCCTTCCTTCCTTCCTTCCTTCCTTCCTTCCTTCCTTCCTTCCTTCCTTCCTTCCTTCCTTCCTTCCTTCCTTCTTTCCTCCCCCTCTCGTTTTTCTCCTTTCTTTTTATTTCCCTTTCTTTCTCTTTTTCCTTCCTTCTTTCATCATCTTCTTCTCTCCAGGAGCAACTTATGGAGAAGCATCTTATTCTCTTTCTACCTCTCCTTTCCTCCCAGCTCATCTTAGTCTGCCTTCCTCTTCCTCTCTACCTCAAGTTTCCTGACTATCTTCACCTTAATCACTTGACCGAGAGCCGAGTTACTCTGCCAACTGCTGAGCTCAAGTGTCTGTAGTTAGACTTCTGACTTCTTTCTCCCTCCCTTCCTCTCTCCCTTTCACTTTCCTGCCTCTCAGTTTACCATTTTCTTGCCTGACCTCTATCCAGACTTCTAAATTAAGGTTGTTTGCATTTTAAACAGTTTTAAGGTTAAGAGGATAACAACACCCTTAGCTAGGAAGTGTTGGGGGGAAGAGGGGGAACCCCCAGGGAAATCCCCTCTTTCTCTGATGTCTCTGACCCTGAACTTTTGGTGACTTCCCAGCCAGGGAGTTTCCACATACTATCAGATAATTATTAGTTATTAAGCATCTCTCTGGGGTGTCATAATCTGCCAAGTGCTGGGCCACTTGACAGGTTTTTTAAAACAATTATTCTTTCCAGTCCCAGGAGAGGTGATTTAGTGTTGTTGATCCCATTTTATAAGTGAGGAAACTAAGGCATAAGGACAAGAAGAACTTTCCCAAGGTCAAAAGTTATCGAAGGAGCAAGACCAGTGCAAGGAAAAAGGATGATATTTGGCTTCTCGGTTTGGTTTAATCTCCACCCCACCTTGAGTGCTTTGGCTGCCTAGGGCATCATCCCATGGTAACAGGTGTCCAGGTCCTTTCAGGGCAATTGCTCATGCTAACAGAGTTCTTCCTCACCTGTTCCCCCTTCTCACAACCTCCCAATAAAATGTGTTGTGACATCTCATCAGGGCCCTGCACCAAATTTCCAAGACTGCTCCAGCTTGTAACTACAGGATGCTAGCATGTGGTTGAATCCTTCCCTCATGGGAAATCCATATTCATTTTGCAGGGACCATGTGGAAAGATTTGCTTGTCTTACACCAAAGGAGTGACTACTGATGGGAGATTATTTGGTACTTTGTTTGATGTCTTGGGGTATGACAATTTCATAGGATCATATGTGGATTTAGAACCGGAAGGGGGCTTAGATGTAATGTAGTTCAACCCTTTTATTTTGAATGGGAAAAATTAAAGCCTAGAGTGGTTAATCAGTTTTCTTAAGGTCATGCAGTTAATGAATAGCAGAGCAGAATGTCTTTATTTTTTGTATGTTATGAACCCTTTTGGAAATCTGCTGAAGTCAATGGAACCCTTCTCAGAATATTATTTTTAAATGCACAAAATAAAATATGTGGAATTAAAATGGAAAAAATTGAACCCTTACCTTTCATCTGAGAATCAATACTGTGTTTTGGTTCCAAGGTAGAACAGTAAGAACTAGGCAATGGAGGTTAAGTAACTTGCCCAGGGACACATAGCAGGAGAGTATGCATGGAGACATGGAGGACAGAAAGCTTGGACAAATGTGTGGAGGTGAGAGAAAGAATGATGTTCAAGGCATTTCAAATAGTTCTGTTTGTCTGGAACTTGGAATGTGTGGAGGGAAATGATATAAAATCAGTCTGAAAAGATGGGCCCTCAGAAAAGGGTCTGAGCAATTCTTTTGAACTAAAGGTCTTAATAGGGTTTCTTCGTAAGATATTTCTCCGAGAGGCATTTTCCTTTTAAAAATAAAAAGCTTTCAGTCCCTAAAATGGATCTGGAATAGTAGGTTTGGAGGCCTACAAAAGGGCAAGAGATATTCTGGGGAGAAGGACCAGGATCCAACATGACTCAGGAGTAAGGCTGACCTAGATTTTGATTAGCTCACTCAGCTTGACTGTCATTCTATTAAAGGAGCATAATAATAAATATATTATGACATTAGATGTTCACTGACCTACCAGAATCCACCACTGTGCCTATAAGTCCTTCTAATATTCTATTTTGAAAAATAGCACTGAGGAATAGGAGAGTTGGCATATAAAAATTCATTAAGGGAATTAATCATAAGGCTCTTTGCACTTCACAACCAGTTTGTGGGTTAGGACTTTAATTACACATTAATATGTCGCCTCTCCAAAGCTCTGTCTTAGAAGGAAGTCAGTGCAGCTACTTGACAGATGAAACATCTTAAGCATAGACAGTAATAGATAACTTATCTTTGAGGAGCCTGTAAATCGGAGAGCAAAGTAGAGATCAGACCTTAGATTTCTAGTGAGTTTCTCCAAGACCTCTAATAATCAATCAACAAACCCCTACTGAACATTTTCTTTGTGTCAGGTATTAGACTAGGCAGTAGGAGAAATCAGATTTTCCATTTAGGGCTAGAAGGGAAGTTAGAAGGCAGAGGGTCCAACCCTTTTACAGAGGAAGAAACTGAGGCATAAAGACCTGAAGGTAGATGCCTAAGGACACCAAGCTAGTCAGTTTTAGAGGCAAGCTTTGAATATAGGATTATCTTTATTCTAAACCCAGTATTATAACCACTATGCCATATGGTTCCTCAAAGACAAAAATCAAACAGTCCCTGTTCTCAAGTTGCTTACAGGCTACTAGACTAAACTTAGTTGTTGTTTTTAATTTCTCTTCATTCACATTTTCCTTTGGGTTCAGGATGAAGAAAATGAATTCTCAGATGAGTGTTTCTGTTACAGGACTGAGAAACCAAAGATAGTGCTGTATCTATAAACCTTAGAGATATTTTCCCCTTGGTCAGATAGGATTTTGTTTTTGTTGAATGAGCATTGAAAAAAAAAGTCTTTACTTATTAAGATCCTCTTTTCTGTATTTCTGAACTCTTTGATGTTTTTTGGATCTATGTCTTCTCTGGCATAGGAACTTCTTCCTTTGACACAAATCACAGCCCATCCATGCCTTCTCATCATGAGAATTTCTTCCCTGTGTCTTTTCATAAATCCCCCATGGTGAATGGACCCATAGGACGGTTTCCTTGAAGCCCATACATACCAATGCATCAAAGTCTTTTTGAGTCTAGTCATTAGCCATGTATGGATCTCCAACTTTTCCATAAGAATAGAATTAAAAATATCATCAAAAACCTAGATTTCCTCTGTTCATACCAAAAAAAGAGATGAGATTAGCCTGGCATGACTTTTCTAAATGTATACTAACATCTCTTTAATAATCTGGCTTGGAGGGGGCAGTTGGATGGCTCAGTGGATTGAGAGCCAGGCCCAGAGATGGGAAGTCAAATCTGGTCTCAGATACTTCCTAGCTGTGTGACCCTGGGCAAGTCATTTAACCCCCATTGCCTAGCCCTTACCAGTCTTCTGCCTTAGAGCCAGTATGCAGTATTGATTCTAAGATAGAAGATAAGGATTTAAAAATAATAATAATAATAATAATAATAATCTGGCTTGGGATATTGCCAGGATCAAAGACAAGACGTTCAGTTTGCAGACTCTCTATCCTTCCCTTAAAAAAAAAAATCAGGATAACATTTCCCCTTCCTACACCATATCTTTCATCTCCAGGGTCTTCTCGAGAACACTAATTAATGGTTCAACAGTTGTATCTGCTACTTTATACAGATTTAGTACATGTGGGCCTTGGGACTTGAACTCATCAAGGGAAGCTAGGTTCTCCCTTAGGATCTACCTAATCAGTTGAGTATATTTGAAAAGTAAACATTTAGCATTCAGCCCATATTATTTGTTATGGCAAACTGAAATGATTAAACTTGGAGAAATTCTGTGCTGGCAGCAAATATTGGACTTGCTGAGCCCATATCTCTCAGTGCTGGACTCTCCCCACCCTAGCTATTATTTTCCTTGAGCCAGTCAGTCATTCTTTCAACAAACACTTAATGAAGATCTCCTGTGTGCCTATCACTATATTAGATGCTATGTGGAGTGACACCACCACCACTATTAATAACAACAAGCATTTACCCGGTGTCTACTATGTGCTATGTACTGTGCTAAGTGCTTTAAAAATATTTCATTTGTTTCTCACAACAACCCCGGGAGGTAGATGCTACGCTCATTTTATAGTTGAGAAAACTGAGGCAGACAAGGACTAAGTTATGAATTAGTATCTGAGGTCATATTTGAACTCAGGCCTTCATGACTTCCAGCCTAGCACTCTATCCCCTGTACCACCTAACTAAAAAAGTGAGCATGACCCTTTTTTTCTAGGGATTTAAAATCTCATTCACAGTAAAATCAAATTAGAACCAGAAAGGAGATTAGAGATTATCTAGTCCAACATTCTTATTATGTACAGTCAATCTCACTCAGGTCCATTTAATTAATAAATGACAGGAGATGGAAGAATTGGAACCCAGGTGCATTGACTCCAAAGCCAGTGTTTTCCTTGAATAGACTTACCTGAGAAAACATTTGAGATCTATCTCTAGGCTTCTGATTCCATTCCCTATCTTCTGGTGCTGAAGAACTTTCATACATGGTAGCAATAGGGATAGAGACCAAATCTATAATTTAATCAACATAAGTAACTCCCCCAGATGAGGGAACTCCCCCTACCAAAGTAGTTCAGCATTTTCTTTGCAATTTAGAGATTTACACAATTACCTAGAGCACTGAGGGATAAGTGACTCCCAGCCAGTCACACTAGTGTGTCAGAGGTGGGACTGCAACACTCGTCTTCATGTGTCTACTGTAATAGCTCCTTCTTCGTATATACAAGACCTAAGAAATAAAATGTAAACTATATTTGATTAAATATAAATCTGTAAATTTAATTTGCTGCAATTCTTTCTTATGCTATTGCTGTGATTCTTTTATTTGAAATCATCTCAAATGACTATCAATGGAACTTTCTTTGTAATTGTTTTTTCAGTGAAACAAGAAATGTTTAGGAAAATAAAGTTGACTGAATTCAGCATTTATTGAATGTGTCTCATGTGTGCCAAGGATCTGCATGCTAGGATCTGAGGTTGGGGATAGGATTTAGAAAAGACATAGTCTCTGACCTCTTGGATCTCCTACTTTAGTAGCCCAAAATGGTTTCAGAGTGATCATTTGGGCTACCATGGGAGGAATGATTAGATAAGTGATAAACATAAGTAATAATTCCATTTCAAGGAATCATTAACAAGTACGGCAATTACCTTTCAATTATTAGAAGATTTCAAATGAGGGATAAAAGTACCAAGTATAATGCAAATCATCAGATCATCTGAAAGTTGGTCAGTCAATGAACATTTATTAAAAGCCAGGCACTTTGCTAAGTTTGGAGGATACAAAGAAAACAAATCTTGTTCTCAAGGAGCTCAGGAGCCTCCTGGGAAAAACCACATGCTGTAAACTCTATTGAAATGGGCTATATACAGGATAAATGGGAAATAGCCAAGAGAGGAAAGACACCACTCTTTAAGGGGATTGGGAAAGGGGGATTTTATTTGGCATTTGATGGAAGCCCATTGGTGAAGATGAAGAGAGAGAATATTCCAAGCATAGATGACAGCCCCATAGAGCACCTAGAGACAGCAGATGGAGGGTCTTGTCTGAAGGGCCACAAGGAATTCAGTATCATAGGATCAAAAAGTACCTGGGAGAAAGTGAGTGAGGTGGGAGGTGGGTTATTAAGAGCACGGAATGCCAGAAGATTTTATATTTGATCCTGGAGATGATAGGGAGTGAGTTGAGCTTATTGAGTAGGGAGATGTGGTTGATATGGCCAGACCTACACTTAAGAAAGTTCATTTTAGCAGCTCAGTAGAAGATGGACTGGAATGGGGAGAAACTTAATATGAGAAGAGATGATTATTCCAGTAGACCAGACAGGAGGTGATAAGAGTTAGGGTTAGGATTAAGGAGTCTGGGAAGAAATAACATTCATCCATTATTTCTCAGTTACATATCATTTTATAGCTTTTCTTCAATGTTCTAGAAGCATTTTGGGAACTTCACAGTACCCTGATATTTATTGTCCTGATTTATACTGTAACTAGTTTTTTTTAAATATATATATTCTGAGAATGTTGTTTAATTGACAGATAATTTATTGTAGAGTTAATTTGAGTTGTATAATTAGCAGGCTAAGGGACCAATTCATCATTAGAGGTATTCTTGCCCTCTGCCCCCAAAGACATGGATGATGAGGTATCATATCATCTAAAGTTTTTTGGGGTGCTTCATCATGGTGTAGAGGATCTTGAGGATTATGCCAACAGTGCCCTGGCATGATTTACCATGCTGGAAAGGCCTTCAAATATAAGTAACCCCACCATGACTCTATCTTTGGCCTTCTTGGTGATTTCATCAGTCAATTATAACCCAAACCCATTTGCAAACCTTAAACCTTATGTAAATGTGAATTGTGATGATGATGTCACAGGTGACTACTTCATGAAGCAGCCTGGTATCATTGAGAGAAGGATTGGGCTTTCCTCAGCATTGGCTGTGTGTCCCTGATAGAGTCACAAAACCTTACATCAATAGTCTCATCTTTAAAATGGGGACAATAACAGCACCCAAATTTTTGGATTGTTCCAAGGTTCAAATGGGGTAGTAGTTGTGAAGTGCTTAGAAAACCATATAGACATTAGCTATTATTAATTTTCCAGTCCCTGAATTCCAGGTCTGCATCTCTAGCTGCTGTCTGCAGGACATCATCTCCAAGGAAATACTACCAACACCTTGGACAAAGTCATCTCTTTCTCCATTAGCCCCTTTTTGCCAGTGTCCATAGTTTTAATGATAACACCAGGATTCCTTTGATAATAGGCTGAGCTCCAAACTTTGGACTCATCTTTGACTTCCTTCTCCATTATTTCCTGTGTCATGTCCTACTGATTTGCCCTCCATGATAGCTCTACTTTTTGTCTCTTCCTTTCTTCTCATACTGAGACCACTCTAGTCCAGGCTTTCATTACCTTTCCCTGGGACAATTGTAATCATCTCCTAAATGATCTTGCTTCTTTTCTTTCTTCTTACAGTCCATTATTCATAGAGCTTCCAGAGTAACCCTTTCTTTCTTTTTTTAATTTTTAATTTTATTTGTTTGTTACATTAAAATACCCAAATAACTCTTGCCCTCCTTAGATAAGGTATCATTTGACAAAAAAAAAATATATATATATATATAAAACTATGTCTTGCTTATAGAACAGGGGAAATATTGCCTAGTATATATATTTACGTACAGGAAAGGAATTTTTGAAAAAACAATAGATAGAAAGCATTGTAGGATGTAAAACAGATAATTTTGAATACATTAAGTTAAAAGACATTTGTATAAATAAAAATAATGTAGCCAGGAGTAGAAGGAAAGCAGAAAACTGGGGAGGAACATTTATAGACAACTTCTCAGATAGAGGTCTCATATCTAAAATATACAAAGCACTTTGTCAGATGTATAAGAATATGAGCATATGAGCCATTTCCCAAATGATAAATAGTCAAAAGATATGAACAAACAGTTTTGGAAGAAAAAAATCAAAGCTATATGTAACCACATGAAAAAATGCTCCAAATCATTATTGATTAGAAAAATGCAAATCAAAACAACTTTGAAATAACATCTTGGAATAACCTTTTCAATATATCTACCACAGCTGGAATTATTGGTGCATTATTCCCTCTGAATAGTTGGTGGCCAGTGGCACAGGTTTGTAATGGCAGCCCCACTCCCAAGAATGTCTTTAACATTGGAGAGGCAAAATGGATTTGGAGTAAGGATGACCTAGGTAAGGTTCACATTCAACCTCAGATATTTATTAGCTGTGTAAGTCACTTAACCTTGGTAAGTCTCAGTTTCTTCATTTTTTTATTTTTTTATTTTTAAGGGGTTGAAATCAATGGCCTTTAAGTGCCTTTCCAGCTTTATTCTAGGATCAAATCATCTCATCAGCCCATCCTCTAACCCATATTACTTTTCTTCAGCTAGGTAGTATGATGTTTCTACAGTCAGGGAGATGAGTTCAAATCCCACCTTAGACACTTATTTGCTTTGTGACTATAGCCAAGTCACTTAAATTCTTATCTGCCTCAGTTTCCTCAACTATAAAATGGGGATGATAATAATAACACCTATATCCTAGGATGGTTGTGTGAAACATGATATAATATGTTTGAAATGCTTAGCATGTTGCCTGCCACCTTGTGAGTACTTAATAAATGCTTGTTCCCTTTCTCTTTCCCTTTACAAAAACTTCAAGTGGCTCCCTATTTCTTCTTCTTTTTTTTTTAATCCTTACCTTCTGACTTGGAATCAATACTAAGTATTGGTTCAAAAGTAGAAGAGTGCTAAGGGTTAGGGAATTGGGGTTAAGTGACTTACTCAGGGTCACATAGCTAAGAAGTATCTGGGGCAAAATTTGAACCCAGGACCCCCCCCCCCCCCCATCACCAGGCCTGGTTCTCTATCCAGCCCTTAACTACCCCTCTTCTCAAATAAAATACACACTCCTTAACATGGCATTTAAGGCTTTCTATAATCTGGCTCTAGCCTTCTCTTCCAGCTTCATTTCAAATCATCCCCCCTTCAACTCTTCATGTTTTGAGCAAACTAGCCTACTAGCTATTTCCTGTCCAACCTCCAAGCACCTTTTCCTCCTTCAAGATGGCTCAGGTGCCATCCTCACCATGAAGCCTTCCCTCAATTCCCCACTCCTGCTGACAAGGACTGTGTCCTCCTCAAAATTTCCTTCAGTATTTTATCTGGATCTCCCCTCCCCTTTACTTTGACTTACATTTATTTGCGTGGAAGTCGTAACCTCCCAGTAGATGGTAAAATCCTTGAGGACAAGGATGCAGTATTTGGAACACAATATCGATACTAAATAAATAAATAAATATTGACTGGATGGAGCTTAGTTGTCTGTCTTTCAAGGACCAACCTAGCTAAGTGTGAAGAGGATCAGCACCAGAGGGTTGATCACCAGATGAGATGAGTTTTTTTTTTCCCCCCCACAGTAAACTGTAGAGAAAGTTTGAGCCAGCATTGGTGGGGAGATCATGGACACTAGAGGAATCACAACGAAGGGCTGAAGTATAATGATGATGGCTAATGTTTTTGAAAAGGTTCTTCCAAAAATTGCCATCAGTTACTCTTCAGCCCTTTGACCTCAAAACTGAATGATCCTTTAGTGTTAACTGGGCTACCATGATGAGCATGATAGCCTGCAATTAGTGAGAAGCCACTGGGTGTTGGTAAATATTTTAGAGATGCACTGAACTTAATACCTAGATTGGGGGATGAATTGGAGACCTTAAGATTCAGCCTGATTTTGTAGATTCCTAGAGATGAAATCAGGCAGAAAGGGATGACTGTCTGCTCCATTTTTAATAATGCACTTAAATTTAGAACTCCAAATGTCTACACTTGCCAGTAGTCACACTTCTAGGGGCCCATGCATTGAAGACATGCAGCTGTGTTTATCCATTTATTTAGATTCCCTTTTGCATATTCAAGTAAACGGGCTGCATAGTTCAATCACAATTCTCTCATTTTTCCCTTTTTTATACCAAAAAAAAAAAATCAAAGCAGAGAACTATCCGGCATTATGGCTGACTCTTTCAAAATACAAAAATCAGGAAATTGAACATTATAGTCCCACAGTAATCATGAATCTGCTCCATTCCCCATTCTATAAAGTTTGCAATGAAACTCAACTATGGCATTTGTGGGAATGTGATGGGAGAGATGCTTTTTTCCCTTTAATTGTTTAAAGGAGCCATCCAGTTCTAGACACATGTGCACACATACACAGAACACTCACATCATTTGGGGATTGAGTCCTTTGAAGATATAGTTCTGTGCAAAACATGAAATTGCTTTGGATTCCTCTAACCCCACTTTCTTTCCAGTGGCTGTATGAAATAGGAGACCTTTCCTGATCCTCCCCAATTGGTAGCACCCACCTGCACTGATTTGGCCTGTTTCTTGTTTTTATTTGTATGTGTACATGCTCTGTCCTCTCCCAACTTCCAGTCAGAATGTAATGTCCCTGAGGGCAGGAATGGTTTTCTTTTTCTCTTTGCTTCTTGGGCCAAGTGGAGTGATTGGCTGAACCATAAATTTGGAGCTGGAATACAAACCCTTTACTTTGCAGATGGAGGAACTGAGGCTTAAGGAGTGACTTGTCCCAAGGTGACATAGGTCACAAGCATCAGATGTAAAATTCAAACACAAGTCCTCTAACTCTAGAATCAATGTTCTCTTCTCTGTACTATGTTACGTCTTAACCCCTACCTGGAGACCTGGAGAGGTTTAATGACTTCCCTAAGGTCATCAACTAGCACATATTGAGGCAGGATAAATGTCTGTTGAATTACATACAATTTACAATTATCCAATCAATAATAATATTAGCAATGTTAACAATAGCATTTATATGGCATGTTAAGGTTTACAAAGTATTTTACAAATATTATTTAATTTGATATTTATGACAAACCTGGGAGTTAGCTGTTATTATTGTCCTCATTTTACAGATAAGGAATAAGGTTAAGTGACTTGGCCAAAGTCACAAAGCAACTGTCTGAAGCAGGATATGAATTCAAGGCTTCCTGTTAAGATGATTTGAGGACATTCCTAAGCACCCAGGCTAACATGCCAGGCAAAGCATTGATCCAAGTGCTAAGAAAGGAGGAAAACATTAGATAGTCCTTTCTTCAAGAGGCTCACATTCTGCTAAAGGATATGATGTGTACAAGACGAGTAAATGCAATGCATAGAGGAAAAAAAAGTCCAGAAGGAGCCGGCCCTAACTGGAGAGTTCAGGGAAACCTTGTCTAAAGGGTGAGACAGACAGCAGCTGAGTGCTGAAGGAGGCCAGCATTCCAATGTGCAAGCTTGTGCAAAGTCAATGAATTGGAAAATGGAGAGGCAGGGAATGAAATGTTATGGGCAGGGAATAGACAACAGACCAATTGGAAGAGCCAGCAGAACAGGAATGGGATTCAGTGAGGGGAAAAAGAATTAGAAATACATGCATGTAGTCATTCGTTCATTATGTGATTTATTCTACCTTTCATTAAAGCCCTCCAGTGTCACTGGGGAAAGCAGTTGACATGGATACCATATTATACAGGTTAAAATACATAACATTTTGTTGTTATTGTTCCATCATGTCCAGCTCTTTGTGACCTCATTTGGGGATTTCTGGCAAAGATACTTCAGTAGTTTGCCATTTCCTTCTCCAGCTGAGGAAACTGAGGCAAACAGGGTTAGGTGACTTGCCCAGGGACACACAGCTGAATTAAGTGTCTGAGGCTGAATGGGAACTCAGGTCTTCCTGACTCCAGTCCCCGCTGTTCTATCCACTGCCCCATTTAGCTGTCCCAAATATGCAATAATTTGCTTTTTGGTTTTTGTTACTTCCTGCCCAGGAGAATAAAGAGGGCAAAGATGGCTTCATTTTTAAGGTCATGCCTAGCACATATAATAGATGCCTACATACTTGCTTGTTGGCTCATGGAAAGTACCACTTAACACTTTATCCAGTGCCTTATTGAGACTTAGATGTGCCGGAGAATTGTAGAGCCTTTCTTTGTGAACCGAGTCTCATCAATAGCATCAACCTGGATTGCCAATCTGCCCTAGAATGGAACCCCAGAATTGGGAGCACCCAGGTGCCCAGTCATCTCTTGTAGGGGGAAGTCCTTTGTGGCTGCTTTTGTAGTGCTTCTGGGCCTCGCTCCCTTTTGGATTTCCAGCCATTTTTTCCGAGCCTTGAGGCAACTGGAAGCCAGATTCCCTGAGCAGTATGGGAGCTGTGATCCTGGACAAGTCACTTTCCCGCATTTGCCTCACCTGTAAAATGAGGCCAGAGAAGGAAATGGCAAACTGCTCTAGTATCTTTGCCCCGAAACCCCAAATGAGGTCGCCAAAAGTCGGACAGACTGAAAAACAATTTGACAACAAAATCATGCCTATCATTTGAGCAGGACCGCCCCTCCCCCTTCCCCTCCTCTCTCTTCCTCTTCCCCCCCTCCCCCTCATCCATTCTCTGTAGCCCTCTGTGACCGTGTGGGTGCTGCCCTTCTTTCCTGAAATCCCTCATCTGCTGACTGACATAAATAACGCTTTCCGCAAGCAAGCACCCAGGAGAATCGGATGACGGAATATTTTCCGAACTGTCATAACAGGGTACTCGATTCAATGTGATTACCAGCCTACTCCGGAGCAGGGTGCAGGCTGTGTAGATATCTCCAGGCCTTCGGCTGGCGTTTGCCATTGCCATGGAGACAACATAATGACAGACAGGAAGCAAGAAACGGCGACTTACTTTAAATAGAAAGCAGTTCAGATGAAAAGCAAAATCAATCCTGCCCCGCACTTGATGAAGCTTTCTTCTGAAGTGACTTCTTAAGCACAGTGCGCCGGGCCTTGGCGCAGCCAACGTCAGATCTCTCTTTGTCTTCTCCCCTTGCTACAAGGCGAGAGAGACATCTCACTTGTTTCCGGGACCCCGAGGAACTCTCTGATTTCTTATTTGTCTTCCGAGGCAGGGACTACTTTATTACAATTTAGGGCACGTTCGGAACATTGCCCACCGGAAATTGGAGCATTACTTAACCCAAGGCATGAATTATGCAATTATTAAGCCCCTACTATATATGCCAAGCACCGTGAGTTTAAGAAATAAATACAAGACGGAGAAGCATAGATTTAAAGTTGGGAGAGATCTGAAAGGCCTTTGGACCCAGCCTATTGTTTCACAAGGGATCAAAGAGAGGCACAAAGATTGAGTCAGTCAATGAACATTTATTAAGGTCCTACTTACCAGGCACTGAGCAAAAGCTAGCCCCTTGCCCTCAAGAATCTCACAATCCAATTGATTTGCTCAGGCAAATAAATTGCACTGGCAATAAATAGCAGAGGGACATTTGATACTAAAAGGAGGAGAGATCCGGGAACATGTCCTGGAGGAGGTGACCCCTAGAGAAAGAGGAGCCTCAGGGTTTGTTTGTTTTTGTGACTTCTGTCACATTTTCCCCATAATTCCTTGAACTTGTAAAGGTTATTTTGCTTCAAACACATTCTGACGAGATGAATTGTTTGTATGTTGCAAAATTGTAACCAACTGAAAAATGGGTGAGGCAGGAGAAAGAGGATTAGATTGGACTGGAAACTATCTACTTGGTTCCTCCTCAGAAATATACACAGAAGGGATCCAGGTGACATTATCAGTATGTGATATTATTTATATATTGTTATTTTCTCTAGGGAGTTACTTTTTAATATTTTCCATTTATTAAACCTCCTCACTAAATTTTTTGCACTTATTTTTTCTCCCTCCCATTTCTCACATCTTCAAACTAGGGAAGAAAAAAACAACAAGAAATGTTAAAATGCAAATCCACATATGTGGATAGTGAAGCAAAACAAATATCTAAAATTGTATGTCTCATTCAGCAGCTTGATTTATCAGCTCCTAGTTAGGAGATAACATGTTTCATCATGAGTTCTCTGGAGTCTTAGTTGTCTTTGCACTAATCAGAATTAAGTTTTTCAGAATTCTTACAAAATTGTGATAATCAAAATTATTCTGGTTCTACTCACATCCCTCTGCATCTGTTCATGTATCTTTTCACTTTTCTCCAAAACCATTCAGCCTACCTTTTTCATGGAGTAATATTCTTCCATTATATTGATTCCCCAACTGATTCTGGGACATTTGCAAATTTTTGTTTTCTCATAAAAGATTAATTTAAGTCCCTAAAGGGCAGACTATAGTATTTCTTGCCATCAAGTCCCCACAGCCTAGAACAATGGCTGTTACGTATTTAGAGATTTTTTTTAATCTCCAGTGCCCACCATGGGACCTGGAACATTGTAGCCATGTAATAAATACTTGATTGATAAATAAATGTTTCTTGAATTTCATGAAATTTTATTTCACCTTGAGGAAAAATGTGGAATAGTTTTGATCAAACTAGTTTACCTCAAAGATTAGGATTGATGATAGAAAATATATAGCATTTACAAACTCCATTCTTTTCTCAATTTTTGCTATAAGAGGACCAAAGTAAATGGTTGTTGGTACTGTTTCTTTCTCAGTCTAAAATGGATCATTTACTCATTACCAAAACTCACATTTTCTGTTGTCATGAATAATGTTTTGTAAATAATAATAGTAGTAGTAGTAATAATAACTTAGTGAATTCTTAAATTTTATTGCTATCCAGCACCTCCATTTAGTAATGCATCCTGCTCCCCCAAGAGAGCCACCTTTTACAATGAAGAATAAAGGGTGATATCGTTCACCAACACTAAAAGAACAAAAAAGGATGACATTAGATTCAGTGTTCTACACTTTTAGCCCCCTACTTCTGCAGAGGTGCCAAATGAGGCAGCCAAAGACCATGTCTTAAGTATTGGTATCAACTAAAGACTTGGAGCCACTTGAAATTTGAAAACATACATTGGTTAGATTGAATGTCAGTCACCAGGAAATGGGAACTCAGTGTGGACAAGGAAATGTATGCCTAAAGCTCAGAGATTGAAAGGAATTTTTAAGATGAAAGTAAACCTTTTGCTCATATTACATTTTATACAATGTGAGCCATCCCCGAGAGGCCTCAGGGTACCTCCTGTTATCACTTTGGTTCCTACTAGTTATACTGCTTTCTAATGACTAAAAAGTATTACTAAAGGACAAGCTCTGTGTCTTCACTTAGCTTCCTTCCCTACATAAGGATGCAGGTAAACACATAAATGGGATGCTGGGATTTAGAGCCCTGGGGAGCAAATTCTAATTATACTTTACCTTATTCCAATTAGTCTTATTATATAACATACATAACAAATGTTTTATTAGCAATGTATGGCAAAACAACAGACTCCAAATTTAGTCCTTTTACTGAGTGCAATTAAGTGTGATCGTCTTCAAATCCAGAAAGTGAACCTATTTTAAAGACTCTAAGGTGTGAAAAATATACTATAAATTTATTATTATTAAGATCTTTAATATTTTTCCATATCAACTTAAAAGCATATCAGTATTTCCTAAGAGCAAAATTGGTTAGAAATGTTATATTTAAAAGAGTGGATGCCATAAACTGTAATAATTAAAATGGTTGAGGTTGTAAACTGTAGTAAAATAGTGGAAGTCTTAATTTGTGGCCACTAAAAGAGTGGGTGAGTAAATTGTGACCGCAGGAAATATGTTTTCACTACAGTGTCTTGTTTTTAAATCAAATATAAGGTGGTCACCAGGGAAATATTCCCAATTATGAATATACCCAAGCCAACTGGGTTTTATAGAGAATTTAATTAATTATATACAGTGAGGAATTAAAGAAAGAGAGAAAAAGAGGGATAATGAGAAAAGGATAGACCGGCCCAGGGCAGCACTGGCCAACCCAGGCCTAAGTCCTAAAAGAAAAGGTCAGTCAGTCAGTTATCACTCACCATAAGATCTGTTCAAGGGAGGATTCTGGGGGACAGAGTCTCCCCAGAGGGAATTCCAGCCAGAGTCAGCCTCCCTTGAGAGACCTCCTTAGAGCTTGTCTCTCCAGAGCCTGTTCCTTCTCAAGAGCCTCTTCTCAAGAGATTCCTTTTTTTATATAGGGGGTTTTCTCCTATGTCACCTCCCCTAAGTTCTTCCATCTACCAATCACAGTAGACGTTTTCCAAAGGACAGCCCATTCTGAATTCACAGCTGAGTCGACTAATCCCTTTAGTAAGTTTGAACCAGAAAAAACTTCTGAATAAGTTTTCACCTCTTTGCTCCTGGCAAGTTTACAAGTTGCCTGACCTTTAATAGGTACTTAGCACCCCATTGTATTAATTCTAAAAATAGGCATGGCTTAAAGAACTTTTTGCCTCATTATAAGTATGGGTTTAAGTACTTTCATTGTTTAGCAAGGAGTTTTCTCCCCTAAAGCAGTCTTAAGTATGGGTGGAGTAGAGGTCCTCCCATTTCTGATCCAAGTAGAGTTCTCACTGTCCAAATGGGGAATGTTCCCAGTAGGGAATTATTCCAATGGAGAATTCCCCAATGGGGAAATTTTTAACATTCACAAGTCTGAGAAATTTCAAGATTCACAGAAATGACAATGGGGATAGTATAAAATAAAATGAATAATTAGGCTACTTGATATTTTCACAAATGGATCCCACTTCTTATCTCTAATGTCCAGAAGCAGACAGTCCTTGGATTTATCCAGCCCTACTCTCTTTCTTAGAGTTCTAGTCCCCTCCAGAGTTGCCTAAGTGATTTTATCCAAAGCCTAGGTCAGCCCATGTCACCCCTCCCTCCCAACCCTCTCCCTGAATAAACTTCTGTAGCTCCCAGAAACCAACAAGATAAAACATAAAGTCCTTTGTTGGCATTTAAAAGTCTTCCCAACCTGACTCCTTCCTACTGTTCAGTTTTCCTTCAATTCACTACCATCCGTGCCTTCTGGGTCTAGCTAGCTTGATGTTCCTCAAAAATATAATAGCCCATCTCCCACCCCATGCCTTTGCACTAACTTTCCCCTGGACCTGGAATTCAATCACATATCTGGTTCTTGGAATCTCTGGTTTCTTTCAAGACTCACCTCAACTTCCTCCTTCTTCAGGAGGCCTTTTTTTTTAGCACCTTGTATGCTAAAGTCATATCATCTGAAGTTATCTTCCATCTACTCTGTATGAATCTTGTATGTACCTAACTATTTAGATATTATGTCCAACATTTGAATGTCAGCTCCTTAATGGCAAGTCCTGTTATTGCCTTTCTTTGTAATCTAATCCTTATTACAGTGCCTAACATTCAGTAGGTGCTTAATAAATTATCTTTCAATTATTTGGTTGATTCTGTCATTCATTTAAAGCCAATGAATCTCAATGCAACATAAATAATAAAGCATATGAAAGAAAAATACATACCCCTAGGAGAATATAAGCTCCTTATGGGGCAAGGACTAGTTTGGATTTTGCATCATATAAATAAATACCCCAGTATCTGGCAGATAGCAAGTGCTTGAATGTTTACTAATTGCATGAAGGGAATTCCCAAAGACCTCATAGGGTAATCGGTACTCACTGGGTGCTTAATAAAGACTCTTTGAATAATTGGATGATCTAATTTAATTCACCAGACATTTATTAAGCATCTGCCATGTGATATATCCTAGAAAAGGAAAATTAAAAAACAAAACAAGAACTGTTCACAAGGAGCTTATATTTTGCTCCTTAAAACAAAAGTCAGTGCCCCGCAATTTTTATTCTCCATGAAATCATGGTGAATCCATCATATCCCATCTTTAGTCTATACCTGGGCTTGACTTGACAAAATAGCATGTTACTTGACTCAGGGGTATTGGGCCAAGTTGTTCATAAGGCCTGAAATGAAACAAGCCCAAGAGTGAAGCTCTTAAGGTCTTTTGGTCACCAAGAAATATTGCATTGAATTTTTAGATGTCAGTGCTTGAAGTATCCACTAAGAAGCCCTTGTTTCTTTGGGAACCAGAAAATGCTTTCAGAGTGGCAGCAAATCTAAAATGGTCTGGAGTCTTTTCAGGACTCCTGAAATCAAAGTGGAGCAATGTGGGCTTCTTTGAAGCTATTGCACAGGCCTGAGCATTTGGAAACAAGTTGTGATTGTCCTGATTTAAAACTTCTCTTTATCAAAAGTTTGCTAAGTACCTCTTAATGCTCTGTGTTTTGGCTAATTTCCATAAGGCACATTGATCATTGGTGGGTTCATGAAGAAATATGTAGAAAGTTAGCCATGAGGTGGCATTTTAATACAATTTTTATTGTTATTTTGTAAAACTATGATCAATTTTGGCTGGAATTTCTCTCCTATTTCCAATTTGACCAATTAGGTTAATTCAAACAGAAAGTTCATTTCCTTCCTTTGTTCCACCTCCCTATTTTCTTTCCTCCCTTCCTTTCTTCCTTCTTTCCTCCAGCCTTGCCTGTGTCCCTTCTTCCTTTCCTCTCTCTTCTTCCTTCCTTCCTTACCTTTCTTTATCTTCCCCCTTCCCTCCATAGAATCTTCTCTTAAAACAAAGCAAACACTAACTGATGTGATTATTTGTGGAGAAGGGCTGTCACAACCATTCTGGTAATCTTGGCATCCATACTCTCTCCAACTCAAGGCTATCCACTCCTAAGAAAGGAGGAGGGGTCTATCATTTCTTCCTTCCTCCAGGACAAAGATCTATTGTTGGGCTGCTTTGTCATTTTCATGTACTTCATTCCAGTCACTGCACATGAGTTTCTCCTGATTCAACATTCTTCAACATACATCAATTCATTCCTCTCATTCCTCTGAATCCCTCGTGTTCATCATTTTTGCCTTTCCCCAGTCAGTGTGGCATCACTTTCTTTTCAGTTTTGTTTTATTTTATTTTATTTTTTTTTTGCTACTACAAAAAGGTCTGTGATGAATATTTAAGTTGATATGAGGCATTTCTGTTTGTGGTCTTCTCTGGTTTCACACTGAGAATCGACTTTGTGAATTCAAAACATCTGACTAGAATGATAGCTATTCTCACAGAATGCCAAAAAAAGAAAGTCAATTTTCATGAATTGTCTAATGAGGATTATCTGGTTTCAATATCAAATCCAAGACCTATGAGATAGGGTATTAGAGAGAAGGGCTCTAGAAGAGACCTGGTAGTATTTTGACATAGAAAACCACAAATGAACATTATCTATGTGGTAGTCTATTTTCATTTGTTCTGTTAAACATCTCCCAATTACATTTTCATCTACTTGAATACTCCAGTTCCACTCCCTTCCAAATGCTTGTGAGAAAACTTCTGTGCAAATGTTAAACCATTATAGAAATGTGAGTTATTATTATTATTTCAGCATTCCTAGAAAAATATAATTTGCCCTCTGAAAAGGAGTAACCAAAATGTATTTTTTCACCCCTTTCATCCAATAGTCTTGAAGTATTTGAATTTTAGTATGAGTTCAATTCCTACTTTTCCACTTGACACTGAATCAATCAACCTCTCTGGACTACAGTTTTTATCATAAAATAAGGGAGTTGGACTAGATAGCCTCTATTGTCTCTATAAATTTATGATCCAGTCTCTACTCCCCTTGAATTTTCTAATAATGAACATCCTACCTCAGATCCAAGATGATTCTGGCCTGTAGGAAGAGGAAACAGCCAAGCATCCATAATCCTTGTGATCTAGAGGGTTATCCATCTTTGGTAGTCCCTTTGGGGTAATTTGGTTGAAATTTGGTGTTCCAATACCCATCAGTTACTAATTACTTACTCTACGTCCTACGAATGGGGAGTACAAAGACAAAAATGAAATAATACCTGTCCTTGAGAAGTTTACAGTGGACTAAAGGGATCTTTTGAGCACATGGTTAAGTACCTACTATGTGTACTTGAAGTCATTTCTAGAGGCCAAGGGTACTACCAACCAGTGGGCTGGAGTGGGCATTGTTTAGGAGGTGGCACCCATACTGTGCCCTGAAGCAGCTAGAGACTCTAAGAGGGAGGCATGAGGAGAGAGTGAATTTCAGACTGCAATAGCATGGAGGTCATTGATGGGGTGTCACCTAAGGAAGGACAGAAAATGGATGTGGAGAAGTAACAGGAAATACATCAGAAAAGCCAAGCTTTTCCATGGAGCTATTGTCCCTTTGGGAACAGTTTTTCCTTGTAAGATGAGAAGAATGTGAAATCTGAAGAGGTTATTAATAAGGAGAGAGATTTTAAAGAAACATCAATGATCGAAAGCCAATAAGAAAGAGGGATCTGGACAGAGTTTATGGATTTTGTTTAAATTGATTCATAAGTGTTTACTCATTTGACTGAAGAAGAGCTGCCTAGTATGGTAAAAATGATACTCAACTTAGCTTCTAAGTCTCACTTCTCTGTGAACTAACTAGTATAGAGGAAGGTTTAAGCAACTAATTTTATCTGCCAAAGCTTTGATTTCATTATCTGTTGGCCTAAAGAAAAATCACAGATTCAGAGATGGAAAGGACCAGTCTGCCCCTCACAGACTTATTAGAGAAATGAGCAGACTGGCATCTTTCAAGGGGAGGTGGTACTTGGCTCATGTCACACAGTTCGTAAAGAGCAGACCTTGGGTTTGAACTTGAGTCCTTTGACTCCAAATCCAGCACTCTTGCCACAGCCAGGGTCACTCCACTTCCTGCCAGCTCTACAACTCCTCTGAAGTCTATTCTGTGAGTTTGTGATGTAAGAGGCTTGCTGCTCCTCCAAGCCAAGTGACATTGGCTTATTTCCTCTTCCTGCTGTGCTTGGCTTTGGGGACAAAGACAAAAATGACAAACAGTCCCTGCCCTGAGGGAGCTTTTGTTCTCCTGAGCTTTGGAGCTGTGCTCACATGGGCCAGTTAGCCTCACTTTTCTTCATGGATATCATTGGCTTTACCCAACGGTCTTGCCAATGCATGCCGTTAATCACAAGAAGAACAACAGAGGGGAAGGTGACTGAGTCCACCACAGCAAAGTAAGTCTTCCCCTCTTAGCCTTGACTCCACATAGCTGAACACTTAGTCCAAGCCCATGAGAAAGAACCAGGAAGGGCCTGAATGGAAGGGACCTGCAGTGGCAGCTTACAGGTCACCCATCAGCTCCTGCTGCTTCCAGTAAACCAGTGCCCAAGGAAGCAAGTTAGAAAGTTAATCCTGTCCAGGGATGGGGAAGACATTAAAAACCAACCAATGGGGAGCACAAAGCACCATTACTGGGGTGGGGCAGGGAGAGTCTCAAAGCACATGCCCTACTAAAAGAGTGGGAAATGAGTGACATCTTCTCATCCGAAGGACAGTAAAAAGGAAAACAAAAAAACAAAAACCAAAGTCTGATGGCTTTTGATGATTCACTAACTCCTGCCCCCACAAAAGGCCTGGAAAGTCAGTTGGCTTATTCGGAGGCCAAAGCAGCCTCAGCAATCCCAAGTCTCTAACTTACATTTAAGATATACAAAGCTTCTTATTTGGACCATCCAACAATTCTGGGAGGTAGGTGTTGTAGAGTTGTTGCCCCATTTTACACATGTGAAAGTGGAGGTTCAGAGAACTTGTGATGCTGGTCACTATAAAAAGTAGACTTCCTGGAAATGTCTTTGGAACCAAGACCTGAGTTCAAGGCTCTCCTCTGACACAGACTGCTGGGGTGACCTTAACCTGAGTTCTTTGGATCCCCAGAGCTTAGCACAGTGCCTAATATTATAAAATGTGTTTAATAAATGCTTCATGACTGACTGATAGACAGTCAGTTCACCTCTGTGCTCAGGGCAATCATCTTAAGACTATGCAAAGAAGCTGATGGCCGACATTGGTACAAGGAGTTGATTCTTGAACTGAGAATTACCCATAAATCCCCAATACAATTCCATACATACATGGAAGCACACACACACACATACACACACACACACACACACACACCCTTATTTTCTGACTTAGAATCAATACTGCATGGTGATTCCAAGGCAGAAGAGCAGTAAGGGCTAGGCAATGGGGGTTAAGTGACTTGCCTAGGGTCACACAGCTAGGAGGTATATGAAGTCAGATTTTAACCTAGGACCTCCTGTATCTAAGCCTGGCTCTCAATCCACTGAGCCACTTAGCTGCCCCCAAAGCAATAAATATTGCAAATAAAAATTGCAATGAAAATTATGCAAGACTACATACATATATACAAAACATGGTGGACTTGCTTGAAATCTACTACAGGGGAGAAGACAGAACTTTGTTTTTTCCCTGTGCTGTACAATAACTTGACTCAATTCAGCAAGCATTTATTAAATGCAAACTGTATGCTTCTTAATATCCTGGGTGCTGGGGATACAAAGACAAACATAATCATTTGCTGCAAAGAACTTATATTCTCCTGGACTCTAGAAGATAGAAGATATGCCAATGACTAGATGACTAGGGGAAGAAGAAAGTGCTGGCACCTAAGGGGATCAGGAAAAGCCAAAGAATCTTTTTTCCACTCTTAGGTGAAGATGACTTTTTATTTGTAAACTGTGTTTACTGGATATTTTCTGAACATTTACAGAGTTTTTTAGAAATTTGTTTTACAACTCCTTTTTTATTTTTATCTATAAGTCTAATTTCATCAGAGGCAGGAACTCTTCATGTGGAAACTCCTATCTACCAATGCAAGTTGTCTGTAAATTTATAATCTTTGAAAATTGTCTAGGACAGAGGGATCAAACACTGGGTCACCTGGTTAGTGTAACCTATAACACTCCTCAGTGCAATGAACCACATGAAATTGTAACTAGGAATTCTGTTACTTTATGGTTTTCCAAGTCAGTAAATGGAGGGTGTGGATCCTTTTGTATGGTTTTGAGGCTTTCCTTTCTATTTGACACCACTCATCTTGGGGCAGAGGGAAATGACTTGCCCATTGAGACATAACACTTATAGGGCCAAGGTAGGATTTGGCCTAGGTCTTCCCTACTCCAAAGTCTGACATCATGTCAGCTACACGTCACTGATTCTCATATATGTATGCCTCCTTAAATTTTAGGTTCAGATTGAAGTATTTATTATAAGAACCTGTGATGAGTGAAAATAAGAGGTATCAATCCATTTTATAACAGGCTAAAATTGAGACTCTCTTCTAAGCTGATAATAGCCAAGTAAAACTGAAAGTTAAGACTGTCATTCTAGCTCTGACTCATCAACTCCAGGTATTTTAAGGATCTAAGAATTGTAAATAATCATAAACACACTTGATGTGTGGTAACATCTAGATAGGTAATGGCATCTGGTGAATAAAAGTAGGATTCACTTTTTTCTTTTATCCTTTGCTTAAAAAATACTTCTATTTTATTCTCATGGGTTCTCTGTATTTAATCTCCCATTTATGTATAAACATTTGGCTTAAAAAGCAGAATTTTTTTAAAGGTACATTCAATTGATCTGTTATAGTAAAATATCATTGAGTTATTAAAGAAGTCATTTTGTGGTCATCTGAGAATTTAATGACCCATGATGGTTTTGTGTCTTCCCAAAAAGCATTGGTTATTTAAGTCCAGTGATCAAATTAATCAGGCCAGAAATAAGCCATCTGCCACACAGTTGGAAATCAAGATGACTTTAAACAGTTATTTTTCCACTTTTGCCCAGTCCTTCATCAGTCCCCATTTTTTAAAATCTCTTTACCTTCCATCATAGAATCAATACTGGCTATTGGTGCCAAGACAGAAGAGGGCTAGGCAAAGGGGGTTAAGTGACTTGCCCAGGGTAACACAGGTAGGAAGTATCTGAGGTCAAATTTGAACCCAGGATCTCTGGTATCTAGGCTTGTCTCTCAAACCACTGAGCCATCTAGCTGCCCCCTCCCCATTTTCTTTATAGACTTTAAAAGTTTGATATCTCTGTCCTCATACACAAATGCTTGATTTGACTTTTTAACTGTTGTTCAGTGATTTCTCACTATAAATGTAGCTTGCTATTATTCAGAATGATGGTGCTTTCATGTCTTTCCACAAAAGATTAGAAAAACTTTGTAATTCAAAGTGGAGTTGGTTTAAAGATTATCATGTCAGGGGCAGCCAGGGCACTGTGGATGAACACTGGCCTTAAGAATCAGAGGACTGGTCCAAATCTGGGCTCTGCATTTTACCAGCTGTGGGACATTGGATGAGTCATTTAATCTTTTGAGTCTCAGCTTCCACACCTATAAAATAAGAGGGTTAAAAAGTCTAAGATCCCTTCGAGATCGAATCTATCAACCCAGTGGCAGGAATGTTGAGAACTCATCCGATCCACAAGAATTTACTGAGTTCTTGGTGTTCAATCAACACTGTAGCTATCAGCCACAATGGGGGAACATGAAATAATTTACATTCTGGCACTCTGTTTCTACCTACTCTAAAACACTCTATTACGTTTATCATTGGCCATAATGAACATCTGTGCATAATGAACATTTAGCAACTTTCCTCTGTAGAACTCTTTTCAGACTTATCTGTCTCCTAGATTTAGATAAGGTGCCCCCTACTTATAAAAGAGCCCCTTTGGGAAGCTTGGAAAGAAATGGCTCCTTTAGCCTTTCATTTTGATGACAGCAACTAGCAATACATTTCAATTCAGTCAGTCAACAAACATATTTTAAACATCACCAAGAGAAACCTACTACCATCCCTGCCCAGAAGGAGGATACGCCTTGTACTCATATAAGTGAGTGTAATAGGGGTTGGAGGACCAACTGGCATCCTGGGAGTTCCATTTCAGAGGGACAATTATTTCCTGTCTCTGACCTGAGAGCTCTTGAGGATGACTGGGACATTTGAGTTAGAAAACAGAAGTGAATTATTCCCTTGACCTCTGAAAAGGAGATGAGGAAGGCTGAGCTCAAGAACTGAGCAGCAACAGCAGTTAGAGAACAGCTTCCCAAAATCACTCAGAAATGGATCCAGAAAAAAATTCTGATTCAGAAAGAAAGAATTGATGGCGTAGATGCACCAAGTGATGGAAGAGATGGAAAGGAAAATGTAGAAGACTGGCCATATATCCTTCCTCCCTCTCCCCAGCTGGGCATCTCTGTTCAGAAGACCATGGGCTGAAGCTAATGGTTCTTCCAATCATCCTTGTGTTTGTCCAGTAACAGACATTGATACATATTCTCAGGGCAACTAGGTGGCTCAGTGGATAGTGAGCCAGGCCTGGAGTCAGAAGACCATGGACTGAAGCTAATGGTTCTACTAAATGTCCTTGTATAGGTCTAGTAACAGGCACTGAAATATACTCTTGGAGCAGTTAGGTGACTCAGTGGATAGTGAGCCAGGCCTGGAGTCAGGAGGACCTGGGTTCAAATTTGACCTCAGACACTTCCTAGCTGTGTGACCCTGGGCAAGCCACTTAATCCTATTTGTCTAGCTCTTGCTTCTCTGTTACAGAGTGGTTACTAAGACAGAAAATAAGGGTTAAAAAGAAAGAAAGAAATATACTCTGCTCACTTTTTTTATCTAAATATTTCCCGTGTCTTGACTTTTGCCTCAATCATAAAGAAGTCAGAAGTTAGTGTGAGACCAAGATAAATTGAAATCAGACCCGAAAGCCAGGCCTCTCCCTGAATATTAGGAATTTTCCCTACTGAGAACTCTTTCTTGACTACTGTGATTTGTACATTTTTTTGTCTTACATAAACTCCATTAAGCAGCATAAGTAGGGACTGCATGGACCTGAGGGTCTGGACAGACCTGAGGGTCTGGACTATTGCCCCTGAGTAAAATCCTGAATGAATTATGGAACCCCACTGATACTACTTTTATACAACAGGGATGTTCAAGAGGAGAGGAGAGAACCTCATTGTGGGGCATGGAACCTGAGCTGTACTTTGAAGGAAATCCGGCATTCTAAGAGAGAGAGCTAAGTGGAAGAAATCACCTGTGCAAAGGCATTGGGGTAGTGGGGAAAGGCAGGGAGAGATGGACTTTGGGGTCTCTAACAGCAAAGAGGGAAGACTACTAGTCTGGGAAGTCAAGGCAAGGGACTTCAGCTGTAGTCCTAGATTTGCCACTAACTAGCTTTCTAGATGGCTGTATCCCATCTAGCTCTAAAATTCTATGATCTGAGACAGGATGTAACTTTGACACCCTTATCTAAAGAAGCTGAGGGCCAGAGAGACTGTGACTTTCTCACGTAGACTTGTCATCAGAAAGGCAATCCAGAGGAAATACACAGACAGACAGACAGAGACACAGAGAGAGAATGAGAGAATGCATGAGCGCACATAGAGAGCATCCCAAGGTTCTGGGGGCTTAGCCCAAAGTGCCTGGGAAAGGTAACTAACTACCTGTCCAGAAAACCTCAGATCAAACCTAAGGACATGGAACTCAAGCATAATTCTCCAGGCTGGGAGACAACTGATTGCATTTATCCAAGGACTGGGTTCAGAAGGACCTAGAAACACTATTAATCAGGTTTCAAGAGCAAGTCTCATTATGAGAGTACCTACCAGGTAATTGCCACCAGTGAATTCACAAGAGCTCTATAGAATAGCCATAAGATCTTATCCATAACATAACCCCCCTACCTAACTCTTACTTGCCTTTCCTTGGAGAGGCGGGGACCCGCCGATACCCGCCGATACCCTGGGATCTTGGCAGCACTGACTACTTATGTTGGCATCTCTGAGTCCATTATAATTGTATACTGTAACATATGAGGGAGTATCCTGTAACATACTTGATTAAGCCAGGTTTCTGTTCTGATAACCAGGCAGCTTCTTTGAACCCAATGAGCCGCAGGGCCAAAGATGTGGTCCTCACTTCTAATGGATAAGAGTATAGGAGGGAACTTCCTTGGCTGTGAAAATCCATTAACTAACCACAGTCTTATTATATTTTAGATAACAGCAACAATAACTCATATTCATTGAGTGTTTTAAGGTTTACAAAGCTCTTCAAGCATTTATTCATTGCCTACTATGAGCAAAAGCCTCTCTTGGTGGGTAGAGGGGGCCTCCTAGGAGAGGGCTCCTGTTTAAGTCCAGCCTCTGCCACCCATTAGGTGAGACAGGTAGTCCAATTAGAAGACTAGTGAAGGTGAAATTGTTGTTCAGCCTGACACTTCTTGGTAAAAATACTGGGGTGGTTTGCCATTTCCTTCTCTAGCTCATTTTACAGATGAGGAAACAGGGTAAAGTGTCCAGAGTCTCATAGCTAGGAAGTGTCTGAGGCTGGATTTGAACTCAGGTTTTCCTGACTCCCAAGACCCTAAGCACTTCACCAGGTATATTAGAGGCACAAAGGGATGAGATTCTGATTGGGTGGATGAAAGCAGGAAATGCCACGATAATTGAGGAGACAGCTATCTCACTTGATTCTCAAAACCACCCTCAAAAGGTCATTATCTTCACTGGAAGAGAGATGAAACTGTGGCCCCTAAAGGTTGTAATTTGTCTATCTAGGGTCACAGAGCAAGTGTCGGTGACATGTGTCCAAACCAGGCCTGACTCCAAGGCCCTCTACCACATTCCAGCTCCTGGGAGTCCTGGATCTGTGAGTCTGGATTTCATGCAGTGGAGTTTGTACCATGACTTCCTTTAAAAACAATCCCATCCCATCTTCTCTGTGTGTAAGCAGAATGAATGTTCCAAACCATCTGATAGCTACTCTGACCATTGACTAACTAGGAAGATTAGCCCCTAGACATTCATTTCTAGCAAAATCTGGGGGTTTGCTCATTTGGTTTTAATAAATTTCCATTCACAATAGGAAAATTTTATTTTCTAAAACCCAGAAAAGTAGTTACACACATCATAATGCTTCTTTGTTATTGTCATTTTCTTCTGAACGATTGAATCTTGCTATAGATTATTTATTTGTGCTTTTCAATTGACTTTCTGTGAACAGACAAAATGAGATCAGAGACACATGGCAAACCAATTAATTTCAACAAAGAAAATCAACAATTTCATTACTGGGCTATTATTTCATTTTAAGAAAGGTTTTGTCTCCCCAAGGCAGAATAATAGCCCAAGCCAGATTCATGAAGACAAAGAGAGGAAGAGGCAGGCTTTGGGGCCCCATTTTCAGTCCTTTAGAGGAAAAACTGCTCCTCTTCCCATCACAATCATCCAATGAGAGAGACATTCTGTTCAGTAAATGAACACCTTTTTTAAGGTCAGTACAAGTGCCCAAGAAGCCAGAGCCCTCTCAATCCTCCACCCAAGTACTGTGCCCAGACTGGCTTCTCCGAGGGCGGCCGGCTCACCAGCAGGGGGCCAGATGATTGGGAGCCCCGCGGGATCCCAGGCCGTTCTAGGGGCCAGGTCTGTTTGTTTTGGTTTTTGTTCTGTCTCCCCCCCCCCCCCCCCCCCCCCCGGCCTAGGGAGCCGCCTCCAGGCTGCATCCAAGCAACACGGAGATGCTCACCTTCCAATTTGGAGGACCGCTCTAGAGATGAGAAAATGCAATCCTAGCTCTGGCTTGAGGACTGCCCCCTCCCCCCACCCCACCCCCATGAGCCCTCCAGAGGGGCCAGAAGGGCCCAAGTGCTGCCTTTGCTATTTGCATTTTCAAGCCTTTGCCCCACCCCCACGGGAGGGTAGTTTGGGGCGCTGCCTCGATCTTCCCTGGGCTCCCCTCCCGAAACCTACCAGTCTGGATGGGGGAGGGGCCCTTTCGGAATTTCTTTTTCTGCGGGAGGGGTTAGCTCTGCGGTCCCCCGCCGGGGAGGAGATCTACGTAGTCAACTGAAATGAGTTTATACCCTGAAAGGCAACTGACCTGAACAGACAGAGAGCCCGATTTGTCAGGAAAACCAGGGTTCCAGTTCCTCCTGGGCTACGTAAGGACCGTGATCCTATGCCAGTCTCTTAAACTCAGTGCCCCCGGGGCCAGAGCGATCTGGCCGGTCCAAACCGGAGGATTAGGTAATTGGGAACTAGTTAACAAAATAAAGGAAAACTACAACAAAGCAAATAATGACATTAAAAAAACGAGCCCAAGTACGGGCCGCAAGGGATTATGGATTATGGATTATGGATGGATTAGTGGCCCCAGTTTCTATTTGAGTTTGACAGCATTGCCCTAGGCAACTCGGCTACTCTCTGACAACAATCCAACCAACTTCCGCTTCAGTGAGACTTTAAGCACTCTACTCGGGTAATCGCATTTCATCCACCCGGCTGCGCGAAGGTAGGGCCCGCGTTTCAGGTGAGGAGACTGAGGTAGTCACAACATAAGTGCCCGGTCCAGCGGTCAAAGAGCTAACAACTGCCAAAGGAAGGATTTGAATTAGAAATGAAATGCCTTCTGGGTGGCTAAAGTTTGGGTGAGGGGAGTTTCCCACGCCGCGGCAATCAGTGGACTGGCCATTCAAACAAACGCGGATGTTGCATGGAAGCCTTGCCCTCGGTACCCTTTGCGGTGCCCTTTTGCCATCCCAATTGTGCCTCGGCATCCTGTCTTCCTTATAGCTTGGACACTTTTTTCTGGGCAGGAGATGTTTTCTCTTCGTACCACTTCCCCCTCCCCATCCCCCAATCCTGAGCTGTGCCTGGCATTTGGATAGGCATCCGCCATGTAGAAGTCTGGTTCCTCTCCCGCCCACCCCCAGCCCAATATAATTTACTAAAAGTACGGCTTCTGGGCGGGGAGCCTTGCTGGAGCTTGGTCTCGGTGTACCAAGACCCTGCATCACCTACAGCCCAGACTTCGGAGCCTCCCCGCCTGCGCCCTTTGCTTTAGCAAACCCTCCACATTCCAACGTAGGAGAGCTACCCCCACCATGCCCTCCTTGGGATAATGCCCGGAGCGAGGCAAACTCCCGCTGGTTTGGCAACTCGGTCCTTGGGTTTCAGCCCTCCGAAAGGGTGTAGGCATTGGGGATTCTCTGCGCCAATGATTGCGCTGGGGCAGGGGAGTATGTAGGAAGCCCTCAGCAAAGGGGTCCTTGGTAACTTCGTCTTGGTGACAGATGTCCTCCAGCAATCCCGTCCATCCCACTTTGGGGGCGTTGGAGGGAAAGGGGTCCGTGGGCTAGGTGAAGGGACGCCGCAGGACTGCAAAGAGAAGGCCTCCCGTCCCGCCCCGGGGAGGAGCCAGAGGGCCCGGGGATGGCACCCGCGCCACAAGTGGCTGCGCGTGGGTAATGAGAGAGTTGGAGGAGCAGGAGGAGGAGGCGGCGGCCCGGGCGGAGGAGCGCCAGTCGGCACTGCGCCCCGCGGTACGCGACCAGTGCCTCCCCGCCTGGATTCATCAATAGCCCTCCCGCCCCCCATCCCTAGCATCTCTCCCCCCTCCGCAGCAGCCCTTCCCTTCTCCTCCCCGAGCCATGACGCACAAATCCCGTTGTGATCCTAAGCCAGAAGCGATCTGCAAAGTCGGGTGGGTGGAAATATCGCCACTTGTAAACACATGGAGGAGCCCAATGGGAGGAAAGGAGGAGGGGGTGGGCACGAGGCTCTCGCCTGGTGGGGGGGGGGGCGCGGGTGGTATGTGAATGGCTCAGGCTGGAGCAGTCCTTCCTGCAGACAGTCCCTGCAGGCCATCCCCTGGGGCACTAGCGCCCACCTGGAAGGGACTAAGAACTGGGGGCACCCTGCTGGCCCTGAGGGGAGGTGAGAAAACAAGCCCGAGGGGTGAAAGGGAGAGCTGCGCCTAGGGGAAGGGTGTGGCGCAGGAGTGGGGGAGCCCCGTGGAGCGAGCCCCTCCCTTTCTCTCTCCCTCCTCCCCCTCTCTGCGGGGGGAGCCGGGCGGGCGCCTGAGCGGTCCCGGAGCGAGCGGCGGGCGGTACGCTGCGCTGGTGCGTGCGGCTGGCTGGCGGGCGGGCGTGTCATTCGCTGCGCCCCTGGCGGGGCTAAGGAGATAGCTGTGGCTCCCGCTGCCCCCGCTGCCACAGCCACGGAGTGAGGCTGAGCCGCGCAGCGCCGAGAGGCGATCGAGGGGAAACCAGGTCACAGACGCGCAGACACACACATACACATACACACACCCGCTCACACTCATGCCCACCCTTGAACGCCCAGACAGGGAGCAAGAACGCTGACTACGGAGGAAGGGGTGGCCCGGGACCTGGCCGGGCCGGGAGCGGCAGCCCAGGCTGAGCGCAGGGCACAGGGGTGGGCTCTGCCCTGGGCTGGGTCAGGTGAGAGGCGAGAAGACCCATTTCTAAACCGAACTTGGTTCCTGCGCTAAGTGAAGTGCCCGGGGCAGGAGGCAGTGTTCCTTCCTCCAGCTGTTTGGGCGCCTCCAGGTAAGTGACCCAAACGTCGGAATTATCCGGGACGGGCCGGAGCCGGCCCAAGGTAGAGGCTGCAACCCAAGATCGGGGCGAGCAGCAAGCCTCGGCGCCCCGGGACCTAGTCTGGCAGGGCATTAACTTTGCAGGAATCCTGTCGGCTCGCGCTTTCTCCTGGAGACCTTTATTTGGACTCTTAGACGGCGGCTCAGGCTCCCCGCTTCGCTCGGTCGGGAGGTGGTAAACAACACCGCTGCCGCCCCCTGGGCACTCTGTGCAGGGCCACTGGCGAGGGGGCGGGCGGGCAGCCTGCGCCGGCCCGGGACGGGGCGGGCGCTCCAGCTCGTGCCCGCTCCGCTGGGGGCCTGGGCAGCGGCAGCGTCTCAGTGTAAGGGCAGGCGGGCAGCCAGCCCATCCCGGATTACCTGCTGCTTTCGCCGGCTTTGTGGGAGAGCTCCTGATCCCGAGACTGGGAGGAGGAGGCGGGGGTGGGGGGTGGGGGTGGGGGAGAAATGGGGAGGAAGGGAAGGAGGAGGAGAGAGAGGAGGAGCCGCGGAGAGACTCCCCAGCGTGGTGCCAGCGGAAAGGGGCGCCCGGGCTCGTGCTGAGCAGGGGAGCCGCCGCCGCCGCCGCCGAGTGCGGAAAGGGGCGGAAGGGGGGCTTGCTTCTTTTAAGAAATGGGGCCGCGAGCGCCGAAGCCCCAGAGCCCCAGCCCTGGCGTTGACAGTCTCTCCTGGTGTGAAATGTAATTTGGCATCTTGGCCGACTTGGTGCGGAGTGGAAGTTTCCATGATGAGTAAGTTCTGTGACAGGGGATTGATTCGGAAGAGGTTTGCTGCCTGCGCGTCGAAAGCCCCCAGGGCTAGAAGCTCCCTGGCCACCCCCTGGCCACCCTGTCCCAGCTTGCCCCTTCCCTTCTAGGGCGTCCCTCCTTGACGGGGGCCTGTCCGTGGTCACTCCCGCCCCTCAAAGAGTACGTGGGAGTGAGTGTCAGTAGATTGTTCAGGGTTGCGCTTGGGCTTTTCTGGATAGAGGGTTTCATTCTCTGGAGGGAGCCGCGGGTCTCTCAGTCGGGCGGTTCTTGTAGTTTGGTCTAGTGGGTATTGGCTCCTCCTAGATCCTAGAACTTCCGAGCTGGAAGGAGCCTCAAAGGTTAGGTCGTCCAGCCCCCTCGCTGGGTTGGGACTTGCCGGAGATCTGTGGGTAAATGACAAATCTGGAGTTCAGCCCCAAGTTCAGAACTCCTTTCACTTGGCCACTGATAACTGGCCAGTGACTTCCTTGAGATAACCGAGTGTCCTTATTAGCACTTAGAAAGCCTTTTCGTTCCTTTTTAATGGGCAAACAGAACAAGGGCCATACTTAACAAAGGGTATATGTAGGTTATACTGTTGAAAGGTTTCCAGTATCAAAAGGCAGCTCATAGACTTGAAGAGCTGAAGATGGGAGAGCACAAGTGGACAGAAAGAAGGATTTCTACCTGCTTGACAAAACTCAAAGCCCAGCCCTGCCGAATCTGGGATCATCCCAGCTCTGTGGCAGGCCTTCTGCCACAAAGGGTTTCCTTTGTCTAAGACATTTTTTAGCGATCTTCATTGCTGCTAAGGAAGAGATCTCCTTGGCATCCCAAAATTCCAATATGCTTTCACCTTCTGAGTCCAGCCATCATGTGTGGCAGGACCACATTGTTATCAAATAGTCTTAAGGAGAATCATTGGTTTCCCCCCATTCATTGACTTCACCTGTCTTTTTATTAGCTATTTAAAATTAGTGTTGTACTCTATGTGAAAGTAAAAGGAGTGCATCTCTGTAAAAATCTACAATCCTGATTTTTTTGGTTCCAAACAGACTGGTCCCCTTTCTCCCCCTTCCCCCAAAAAAGTCTTTAAAAAAACCATTATAAACCTGTGAGGTTTTAAGAAAAAGCACAGCAGATTCTCTTTCATTTTTAAACAAAAAATATTAACATGGAGATATGGTTGACTGTTGTCACTGATACAGATTTCTGCATAGGGATCTACATATTTTTCTTCAACCTAACAAATTCAAGTTGGGAATAATTTGGGTGTTGCAGTATGTGGAGGCATCAGTAAATAAATGGAATACTATTGAGAGAGAATACTAATTCAGTTATGTTAACTAGACACTACCTCAGTGATGTTTTCTAATGAATTTTAGAAAGCTCTGCCATGGAAATAGGACCATCTGGTAGTAGCTGCAATTGTGTTTGGTCTCTTTTTGCAGTAAATCCTACCAAACAGCCATGGATTCTGGGTTGGAATCTCACCTCTGAGGGTGACTTTGGGCAAATCACTTAACCTCTCTGGGCCTCTGATGCTACATCTCTAAAATAAGAGGATTACAAGACTTCAGGGCTTCTAGCTTCCAGCTCTAAATTTATGCTCTTATAAATCCTTGCACTTTTTTAAATGGAGTAATTCCTATTGGCATTGCCATGGAATCAATGTATTAATATTGGAACAGTGGGGTTCAAAGGAAAATACATATTGAAAGAGGCATATATACCATTCTGTTTTTTCTGGCTGCTTCATAGCAAATGACCAGCAGTAAAAGATAATTGAAGCCAAGATGCTGCTAACAAACAAAAACAAAACCCTCCTCTGGTGTCAGTATAAAGACATGAAGCACTGAACTTATAGCATGACTCTTCCCCCCTCTCCCTAGTTCAGCTGAAGATGGATAAGAAGGTTCAAGAGATTATAGGATCATAGATTTTGAGCTGGAAAGGACCTGAGAGGACATTAAGTCCAACTCCCTCAATTTACAGATGAGAAAAGTTGGGAGAGGTGTGACTTGCCTCAGGGTCAGGTAGATTGTGGATGTCTGGGTTGGGATTTGAACCCAGGTGTTCTGATTTCAAGTCTGATGATTCTGACTTTATTGCCCAGAAAGGTCTCAGAATTCTGCCTAAGCTGTGAATTTCCAAAATGCCTGCCTAAGCATTGCAAGCAGGTGCCCTCCGGGGAAGCTAAGACGTGTGCCAGGGAGATAGCCTTTCTTTTTCTGATTTTTCTGAAAGCGGGCCAGACATTCCATGTAGTGAAAAATCAAGTTATTTCTCCTCCTTGAGGCATTTCAAGGAAATCCTCAGAAAGAGACTTTGTCCTACCCTGCCTCTCTGGAGTAAATGACCTTCAACTTCTATGGACTTCAATTCAACAAATATTTATTGAGTGCCTACTAAGTGCTGTGTTCCTGGCTGAGAGGTCATAGATTCAGTGAGTTCTCCAGTCTTTGTGATAAGAGTAACAGAGTGGAGCAGCTAGATGGCTAAAGAGTCAGTCCTGGTTTGGGGAGGACCTGGGTTCAAATCTGGCCTCAGGTACTTCTTATATGTGGGACCCTGGGCAAGTCACTTAATCCCAATTAACTATTCATGACTGCTCTTCTGTCTTAGTATCTTCTTGGGGAGGGTTGGGAGGGAGGGAGGAAAAACAAAACATAGATCTTTGGACAGAACTAATGTGAAAATGTGTTTCTTTTGGATAAGCATATTTATTACATATTTATAACAAAAACCCCTTATACTTAGTATTGAATCTAAGACCGGGGGTTAGGATTTTTTAAAAAGTAGCAGAGTTACACTACTTAGTCCTATTGACTTTTGCAAGGGGTCCTTGCCAACTACACTTGGGCCAAAGCTGTAGTCTAGGTGGGATGGGAGTCTGCAGAATGAAATGGGAGTGGAGACATGACTCCTTTGACAGCAGACTTAGCAATGAGTTATATGGTCATTAGCAAAGCAGTCATCTGCATACTTTTTGCCCCTCAAAAATTACAACATCAGAATGCAATGAGTGGAGGAAATATTGCAATTTCCCACTCCTGGTGACTATGCAGAGGAAGGAGTCTTGGAGGCCAGCACAATCTCAGAATCAGATTAAGACAAATCAAAACAAAACAGTGTTCTTTCTAGGCACAAACCGTCAGCAGTCAGAGGTGCTAGCAGGCATAAGGCTTGGCCAAGAAGGATCCTTTGACCATTGGCTTTACTGAAGTGGGTGAGGGAAGAGATTTTTTCTCTCTTGAAACTGGTATTCACTGTTATCACCATTCTTTAAGTATTTTCTCCTAAGTGCTTAAGGAATAAAACCATACTTAGAGTTACATTCTAAGGCAGTCCCTTGCTTAGAGTGAATGGTCATTGCCTGAATTTCATCAGCTGCCTCTCCACCTTGGGCCTTGCCATAGGAATAGGTATATTGCCTGTGATTGCTTTAGGAGGGCAGGGAAAGCCTAATCCTTTCATCTGGCTGCTTAAAATGGTTTCTACATGGGGCACGTTATTTGGTATTTCATGCCAGTGGCATGTGGGCCCTTGGTGGTAGAATGGTATTATGAAATAGGCACTCCATCTTTAATCATCTTACTGAGTTAAGGCTGGGCCTATCTAATGGAATTCCTCATTTTTGCTTGTTATCTCTGGATAGAGGAACTTTTACCCCATGCCCAAGTCATTAAAGCCAATAAAATTACTTTGCCTCGAAGAATGTTACCTCTGGACAGTACCACTATTGTTAGGGGACTGTGTACAAGTAGGAAGCCCAGCTGAATGCATACAAGCTGCACTTGGTGTCTTCTTGGTGGTGGTGGTGGTGGTGGCAGTGGCAGTGACTGTGCTGGCATCAGCAGTAGCAGTGGTGGCCTTGATGAAGTTGGTTCCATTTTGCACCAAGCGATTTCTAGTAGTGGTGGTCGCCTTCCAAGCTTCTCAGTGGCATTTGTACACCTTCCAGGAGAGTTCACAGACTTGTTTGGCAATTAGGATATTTAAGCAAGAGGGAAAATCTTCCAAATCAATGAGTCATTAACTACATATCTCCATATGTTCCTTCTTAGGTGCTGCTGCTGATTGGTCATTAATGCCCTTAGTTTTAAGGGGCTTTCGGATGATTCTAGGAATACCATTTTCTCTTCTGGATACTGGAATTTCCTAGGGAGGTTATGTTGGGCACATTTTCAAACAGTAGATCAGAAGCAGAGCCAGGAATGAGGACTTCCATGACTTGCCCTTTAGTAGATACAAAAATGGAGTTAGCCAGCTGGTTTTTGTGTTTTTATTTTGTTTGACTTTTTTCCATCTTATTCAGCTTGGGAGGTCTCTGGTGAGCAGTATTGAGAGGAAAATGGTGTTTTTTCTTGGTACAGAAAATTTGGTCTTAGAATTCTGGGGTCTATGGTCCATGTGCAACATGTACCTTGTACCTACTTGTGCTGATTGGTTCAGACACAGACTTGCTGCTTCTTTTCCTTCACCCCACCCTTGCCTTGGGATGTAGGAGCATTTGGTGTTCTAAAACTATTTTACGTCCTCAGTGCCTAGCATCAGACTCTATAAACAGTAGATACTGGATAGAAGTTTTTTCATGATGATGGTGATCACCTGCTACAAACATCCTCATACAGAGTTTCATCCTTTATGCCCATGTGTGTGTCTGTGTGTCTGTGTCTGTGTCTGTGCATATCTCTACTCTTATTCCAGTCCTCCTTCCATAGTATTCTACCAGAAAGAGTAGACACCAAGACATTAATTAAATCCTAGTCAAAGGGAGATTATTTGTCTTCCTTTGACATCCTTTCCTTAAACCATCATTCCAGTTGATAGCTAGAAATGCTGACATTTCTATAAGTTACAAGGCAAGAAATCTGCAGCCAGCCCCCAAACATCTCTCTTACTGTGACTATTTCAGCTTTTTCATCAATAAACATATCTTTAGTGTTTCTTATACCCTCTTAACTCCTCCATGAAGTCTTCCTTGCCTAATTAAAAGATAAGACGCTCATTTAGGAAGTCACTCCTGCAAATTCCCTATAGTCTTAGTCCACAAATGTATTTACCCTTTGTCTGTCCATTAGAGCAATTTTAAGCTGTGTTTTCATTGTTGGTCCCCATAACTGTAGGTCATTTGGTTGAATACTCTTCAATAGGAGCAATAGGCTCTTGGGATTTTTTTTTAAACCCTTACCTTTAAACCAGTCTTGGAATCAATACTGAGTATTGGTTCCAAGGCAGAAGAGTGGTAAGGGCTAGGCAATGGGGGTCAAGTGACTTGCCCAGGGTCACACAGCTAGGAAGTGGCTGAGGCTAGATTTGAACCTAGGACCTCCCGTCTCTAGGCCTGGTTCTCAATCCACTGAGCCAACCATCCCCAGACTCTTGGGCTTTTTGATGGTTACTGTGAGATCCTAGAAAGCCAGGACCATTTTTTTGCCTTTCTTTGTAATCCCAACATCTAGAACAGTGTCTGGTACATGGTAAGGGTTTAATAAATGCTTATTGGCTGACATCGAGAGGCTATTACTATCTAGCTGCATTGATCTGTTCCTCTACTTTTTTTTTGCGTTTGAATCAGGAACTTTGTTATATGGTATTCTTGGTTATTACTGGCATGAGAATCATGGACTCTAGAGAATATTTGAGATCATGTGAAATTTAGAGTAATTAATTTTTTTATTAACAACATGATCACAAAACTAATATTGGCTATGAAGACAATTATGACCTCTCACCCATCTAACTTCATCTATATGATATATCCTAAAAATTGTAGCAGTTTTAATCGATTGAAGCTGAAAACGATGAAAATCTTTAGTAATGATATTAGAACCAATAAATCTATGTATATCCATATTGATATCCATATATACATCTTATATTTATATATGAGGTGGAAATGTAGGGAACAGAATTCAGACTTGTGATTTCATGGTATAGGGAATTCTGGGGATGGAAACTCCTTCCATTTAGGTAGGTTGGCAACTCCCCTATAATTTATAGTTTTAAGAAGTAGCTTGAAGTGACTTGTTGATGGTCACATGGCTAGAATGTGCCAACGCCAGGAGTCAAGGCTTTCTTGATGCCAAGAGTAGCCTTCTCTGCACTCTGTTACCATGCCACACTATGGCAACACCCTGGGTAAGTCACTTAACCCTGTTTGCTTCATGAGTTTCCTCATCTGTCAAATGAGCAGGAGAAGGAAATGGCAAACTGCCTCAATATCTTTGCCAAGCTTCAAATGAGATCATAAAGAGTTAGATATGACTAAAAAACATGTAACCAAGAAAAAGTTTTACTTCGTTACCCTTTCTGATATTTTGTTACTACTGAAATGTTACTTATAGATCACTTTCCTTTTTTTAAACCCTTCAAAAGCAGAAGAGTACCTTGTCTTCTGCATTAGAATGGATACTAATTATTGGTTCCAAGGCAGAAAAGCAGCAAGGGGTAGGCAGCAGAAGTTAATGACTTACCCAGGGTCACATCATTAGGAACTATTTGAGGTCAGATCTGAACCCAAGACCTCCAGTCTCCAGGCCTGGCTCTCTATCCACTGAGCCACCTAGCTGCCCAGGTTGCTTTCATTTTTGTCCCACTTCGAGGTTCCTGGAGACTAGAATGATGCACCTCTATTTATGTAGTAGGGGTGATGCATAAATGCTTAGTTCAAACAAAATGGTGTGGGATTGGATTTTTCTTTTAAAGAGAACTGAGCCAGAGAAGTATACACAACTCAAGAAATCATGAAACAAAATGCAAGGTATTTCCTATGGAAAAAAAGGGGGAGCCTGCACTCGGAGAGCATCACTGTCTTTGATATGGACTGTGAAGACAGCAGCTTACTTAGCAGTCATAAGAGCTCAGTAATTTGAGATTTTTTCCAAAAAGGCATCAGCCCTTCAAAGGCTCCCTGGGATATGTAAACTATGTTGGGGGAGGGGGAAGGAACTTGAAGCTAAGTTCATAGATTGCCATCCTTCTGGAGAAGGCAAGCGGACTCAGGAAGCAGGTCCAATTGGACCAAGCAGGAGAGGGCACTGAAAGTGCAGGACCTGCATGACATGGCTCTTGACATGGCTCTGTTTCCCAAGAGGTCAAGCAACATGTGTTGGAGCTTCTCATCCAATTGACCTTATTCTGAGCAATCTCCTTTTCTTTCTTCACTGGGACAGAACTGGATGCTGCCTAAGCAGGGCACTAGATTGGCCCACTTGTTTTATGTACCTCCTTGACAGTCCCGCTTTTATCTTGGCGTAGACGGTGTGGGTTACTCAAAGGCAATGACAGGGGAGCAAAGGCCTGGCAGATTCTCATAAACTGGAAGGGCTTTAAGCCAAGAGGGAACAATCGACATCCAGCGGAGGACCAACCTAGTGAAATTCAGAAAGGTTCATTGGCAGAAGGCTGGCCACCAGGTGTTAAATTTTCATAGGCTGCGGCAACTTGAGAACGATCAGCCACTAAGGTATAGAGGGATGGTGAGTGGCATCAGTCAAGGGGGCATGAATATAATGATATAATCCATAAAACCACAGATCCTTGCTGCATTGTTTCTGATCATTTGAAGAAAAATGTCCTAGGTTTAGCACTTTGCTCTAACTATGAATCCAAGCAGTTTCCTCATGGAGATGCATAATTAAAAAACAATCAAAACAGGGTCCAAAGAATTAAGAATTGTGATGGGGTACCAGTGGCATAGTGGGGCAACTAAGTGACACAGTGAATAGAGTGCTGGGCCTAGAGTCAGAAAGACCCATCTTTCTGGGTTCAAATCTGGCTTTAAACTCCTACTAGCTGTGTGACCCTAAGCAAGTAACTTCATCCAGTTGGCCTCAGTTTCCTCATTTGTCAGATGAGCTGGAGAAAGAAATGGTAAACCACTCTAGTATCTTTGCTAAGAAAACTCTAAATGGAATCATAGAGTCAGACATGACTGAAAAATGATTGAACCATTGTTATGGGGGCAGGGTACTAGGGCTGATAGTCACAAGCCTTAGCAGTAGCAAAGCCACTCATTAGCTGTCAAATCATCTCACTTTTTGATTAATGTTAGTTTTTCATCCTTGAAATAAGAGGGTTGAAATAGATAATGTTTGAAATCTCTGCCAGTTCTAATATTCTGGGATTCTCGTGAATATTTTTTGAGGAGAGAGAGTTCTAGTTTTCAGTGACTTAAGGCTTAGACTGACTAATTTTCAGCCCCTGCTATTCATTAAGTTCCTACTTTGTGCCAGACATTGTGCTAAGCACTGGGGATACCAGAACAGAAATGAAATTGTCTCTACACTACATTTCTATCAATGAATAGGTTTTATGAAAAATAAATACTTAAAACATGTTTCAGATTTCAAAAGTCCTATAACCCATCTGGAATGGAATAAATTCTCAGTATTTTCAATGCCATTGTGTAGAGATGGGTGCACATTAGAGGCCCTCCTGGACAATTAGTATAATTATTGTCCAGTTATAAAAAAATGAATTATAAGAACTTGGTCATGATTAGGCTAGAAGGTAGAAAAATAGACTTCGCTTATCTATTCTTGTAAAAGTCTTTGCAACCACTCATTAGTTAATCCTTCTCAAGGAAGATCAGATAGCCAACACTAAATGGCTCATTTTCAATTTTACTCAATAAACATCACTAATTTTTTTGTGTATGTGCGTTTTGTTAGGAATGCAAAGGCAAAAATGAAAATGCCCTCTGAAAAGATCTGATATTCTAATGGGGAAGTAAAGGGAGTTGGGGATGGGAGGGAGGACATGTATACAAAAATAAATTACACTAAAAAAATCATCATATTACAGTATAGAGACCACTTCCCAACTTGGGGGTCTGGAAGAGTCTTGTGTAGGAGGTAGTACTTGAGCTGAGCCTTAAAGAGAAGATGAGAAAACATCTCAAAAAAAAAATACTATAATCCCACTGACTATTTCAGCTGGTTGTTGCAACAGGCCATCTCTGGTGGGATGTGGAGCCTGAGGCAAATTGCAACATGTGGACTCCTATAGGGTTATTTTCTATTTCAGGTAGGAAAGTGAAAACCCCATTCTCCTGTTGACCCCAGGACACTGCAATGGAGGCTGGGCAGGACAGCCATTGAAAGCAGTCAGGGAATATGGAAGATTGTAGGGAAGGAAATGGGAGGCTCTTCAAAGGGAATATCCCTTGTGATTACCTCTGTTTGCGGGAGATGCTGACAAAGCACAGAAATTGTTCAGTTTGTCCAAGTTTTGAAGTCCTCTCCTTTCACCGGCATTCATCTTTCCCTTTTAACTTGTGCCCTGTTCTGAGTTTATGTCTCTTGATAGTATTTTCATGCCACTTAATCAAACTCAGAATCTCATCGGTTATCCTATACTCTTTCTCCTTTCTCATTGGACATATCCAATCAGTAGGCAATTTATGGCTTTTGGCACATCACTTAATTTTGGAGAATCTTCCTTTCCTCTTCTGTATGTTGGAAGGATCAAAGGAAATAACAGCAGTGAAAGCTTTTTAAAAACAAGAAAGTGCAAGCAATCATAAAACAATGTTTTGAGCCAAGGGGAAAGCCTCCAGAGTAGGGGAAGATCCTGATGGAAGGCGATGAAGAATGCCTGGTTTGATGGTGAATTTGAGGGAGGTTAACATTTGAAAAAATGTTCTTGGTGCCCTCCTCCCTCCATGTTCCTACGCCCACTCTACTGCGTGAAATGTTTCTCCTGGCTTCTCAATTGCCTTCCTACCCTTTATTCAAACAGTTTCCCAGCTTAATTGAAAGGGACCTAGCAAATTCTCCCTTGTGGCATCCTGCCTAGACATGCTGCCTCCCTTACCTCTCCTTATGTGCTGTTCTTTGGCTACCCACTGTTGAATATTCAGTGTTCATTCTGCAAAAAGCACATATTAAGTGCCTGCTGTATGGAACATATTCCAGTACAGAGAAGAAAGACAAGTCTGTCCTCAAGGAGCTTATGGTCTACTGGTAGGGGGAGAGTTTGACAACATAACCACAGATAAGGAAATACTCCATCTGCACAAAGTCAAAAGCACAGTCTTGAAGGGATCCAGAGATCCTGCTGGTTTCATGTTTGTCAACAGTCAGATTTTCGGTCATGGGGCAGGAACTGTGCTTAGATCAGTATGAAATCAAGCTTAGTAGTGACTTTTAAAAAACCCTTACTTAGGGGGCAGCTGGGTGACTCAGTGGATTGAGAGCCAGGCCTAGAGATGGGAGGTCCTAGGTTCAAATCTGGCCTCAGACACTTCCCAGCTGTGTGACCCTGGGCAAGTCACTTGACCCCCATTGCCTAGTCCTTACCACTCTTCTGCCTTGGAGCCAATACACAGTATTGACTCCAAGATGGAAGGTAAGGGTTTAAAAAAAAACAAACCCTTACTTAATGTCTTAGTAAGATCATAGAGCTACAAGGGCTAGGTCATCTGGGTTAAGTGACTTGCCCAGGGTCACACAGCTAGGAAGGGTCTGAACCCTAGGTCCTCCCAAACTTCAAGCCTGTCACTCTATGCACTGAGCCACATAGCTCTTCCTTAGTGATGACTTTTTGGAAGACAATGTCTCTGAGGATCACAGATGGGGCATTTTCTTTTTCATATAATTATGATGAATCTACTTTTCAAATGAAGAACCCTGTGTCCTCAGATGAACTAGGATGTAAATTCCCAGGCTCCTGCTGTCCTGCATTAGAAATAAGAGACTAGGTTGTCCTGTAGAGAAGGCCCCACTGTCCTTTCTACTGGAAAAAAAAAAAAGACCATACACACATAAGTTCAGCTAGAACATCAGCCGGTTTCTTCAGCCCAATTTGGCAAGGAATCAAGGCAAAAAGTGCACTATTTACTCCAAGGATCAAACACACAGTAGAAAATCTGGGATTCAAGTCCAGTGTTTTTTTAATTGGATACTTGATTATGACCAGGTCCTCAGTATATGATCTTCATCAGTAAATAGGACAATCAGAAGGACTTCCCTAGCTGCCACAGGATCACTTTTCTGTCCAGCAGGCTGAATACCCTAAGCCTGTTCTGGAAGTTTTAACCCATGTCCCCCTTTTGAGCCGTTTGTCATATTTTTTTTTAAGAGTAGTTTATCCCATGGGCAAGGCCATTACTGTGATGCTTTTCACAGTTTAGTCTTTCTGGCTATATTTGGTGAGGTTTTATTTAAGATTTCCATCCTTTAAAATGGTCCAAGAATAGATAAACCACTTGATGGTTTATGCCCTGAGGAGTAGTCCAGAGGAAGCTCAGCAGAATGGCAAAGAGCCTCCAATTCCTGCCTATAGGGAGACCTTCAACTGTCAGTTGAAGGACCTGGGCAGGGGATAACTCAAAGTGGCCAGGATCCCTGCATTCCGGGATCTGAGTGATAATCCTGAAGGAGGGATTACTTTTATTTTGCCTGAGCCTAGAGGACAAAACAAAGCCCAATGAGGCGGAGTTGTAAATAGACAGGTTTTGGGGGGGACAAAACAAGGCCCAATGAAGAGGAGTTGTAAAGAGGCAGATTTTGGGGGGACAAAACGAGGCCCAATGAGGAGGGGTTGTAAAGAGAGGTAGATTGGTGGGGGAGAGGGGGAAGACAAATAAACAGGCTTCCTAACAATTACAACTGTCCAAGAGAAGAGTAAGTGGGTTTCCTCTCACCTGAAGTCTTTAAGCAAAGGTTGGCTAACACGCTGGCCAGAGAATGGGTATAAGAGATTCAAGTGTAAGTTGAACTAGATGACTACAGAGTTTCTGTCTCCTTCTGAGATTTTTGTGGTCTTAAATATTTATTTCCAGTGACTTTCTGCTTTGTCTATTGGTGTTTTGAAGTATTTGCTTCACTCTTATTTTCCTCCTCTTTACAAATTCCCATCAGCCATTTCTTTTAAAAGAGACTTCAAAAGAGCATCTGAAATTGCTCAGTGGATAAAAAATCAGGCCTAGAGAGGGAAAGTCCTGGAGTTTAAACCTAGCCTCAGACTCTTCCTAGCTGTGTGACCCTGGGAAAATCATTTAACTTCCATTGCCTAGCTCTTACTACTCTTCTGCTTTGGAACCAAAACACAGTATTGATTCTCAGATGGAAGGTAGGGATTGTTTTTTAAGTTTTTTTTTCTTTAAGTCTTCAATAATCATGGTCAATGTGGCTGGCTTCATCTTTGGCTTCCCACAGTCCCCTTGGAAGAGTTCCTGGTACTAGTGGTGTTCCTACTTTTCTGTCCCAGAGTTCCTAACCACAGGATACCTTGGAGGTTTCTCCCAGATGTAGTAGAGCTTGTTCATATTCTTTTGAAGTTGGCAGGCCCATAACACTGAACATCTTTCTCTCTTTCATTAAGCAAGTGTGTTAAAGTTGGTCAATAATTCAGAGGGTAAAAGCAAAAATCTGCTCAAGGGTGACAGTAATAGAATGGTTCATGCAATAGTCATCATGAAATAATCATGCATGGCACCTTAACGTTTGTATATATTATTTCATTGGACTCATAACAACTGGAAGTTCTATAGTTATTATTATCTCTAATTTACAGATGAGGAAACCAAGTCAGGTGACTTATCCACCATCATAGGATTGTAGGATGGATGGATTAGGGATGGAATAGACTTTAGAAATTATCCTTTGGGCAGTGAGGCATTGTGTATCAAACAGTAAACTTGGAGTCAGTATGACCTGAGTTCAAATCCCCTCTCAGATTTTTAGTAGGTCTGTGACCCTAGGCAAGTCACTTAGACTCAGTTCTCTCAACTATAAAATAACAACAACAACAACAACACAAATAAAATTTAATTGGTTTAATAATAATAATAATACCTTGCTCTTAAGACTGTTATAAAGATCCCATGAGATAATATCCATGATCTGTTTTGCAAGCCTCAAAATGCTATGTAAATGTTAGTTTTGTTAGCTATTGTTTATTATCTAATCCAGTCTTCTTATTTGGCAGCTAAGGGAACCTTAGAACAAAGTGCTTAAGTTATTTGTTCAAGGTCACAATGCCGACTTGCTGTGGAGATGTAGCAGTGTGTGTGTGTGTGTGTGTGTGTATGTGTATGTACTTGACTTTCTCCTTCAATAAAAATGTGTGTTCCTGTCCTAGTTGGGTAAGTCTGTTTTCCTGGAAGAATTCAGCTGAAAGGATATCACTTCCAGATGGGGAGTAATAATAATAGTAGATATTTATATAGTACTTTGCAGTTTACGATGCATTTTCTAAGCTTTTCCTTATTGTGTCCTTCCCTGCCCTGTAAAGTAGGTATTATAGCTGCTGAAGAAATGAAGATTAAAGAAATTAATTGGCTTATCCATGATCACAGAGCTAATAAGAGTCAGAGTCAGCATCTGAAACCAAGTATCTCCTCATTTCAGACTCAGTGGACTTCTCATTAAATTACAACATCATGCCTCAGTTTCCTCATCTGTAAAATGAGCACTTCAGTATCTTTGCCAAGAAAACTCCAAATAGGGTCATGGAGAGTTGGACATGACTGGAAACAACTGAACCAGATACTTTCCTCTGTGGAGAAGAGAGAAATTACAAGAATGTAGCAAGATAAGAAGCTGGAGATTGATCATCTGTCAGTCAAATGAAGATTCCACTTGGAATGTGACTGGGAAACAGTTGGAGGCAAGAGCCAACTGCTTGACTGGATTTGAAGTCTTTGGACTTTCTGGCTGATGTGAAGGAAGAAGCTGGTTTTATCTCTGGGACTTGGAATAATCAAGTTGGAGGTGACCTGGCTGATTTGAAGGCAGAAGAAGAAGGACAATACTCCATACCTCTCTCTCTGACTGGCTCTGTTTCATGCTAGTGACTGAATTGCCATTTCTCTCAATATCCTCTAACCTAACACTCACTGTAGAGAATAGGGATATCCCACCCCTCTTAACTTATCCTCCACCCTTTTCCTGTCTTCCCCAAATAAACCCCTTGTTTGACAAAGAAGATTAAGAACTATTTCATTGAAACCTCACAGTTCACACTGAGTGGCTTGAGGGAGAGTGAAGAAGAGGGGAGGGGAGGCTGAAAGGCTTCTGAAGAAGGAGGAAAACAGGAGGTGTAGATGAAGGAGGGTAGGCAAAAGAAAGATAACTACCTGATCTATTAGTTATCTAGTAGCCATCAAAATATACCCTCCATATATCATCTATTACAGCTCTAAGCTATTGATGAAAATGTTGTACAATACAGACCAAGATTTCCCTGGGTCACTCCTCTAGGGATGGCCCTCCAAATTGACACCTAATGATTACTCTTTCCATAAGTCATTCAGTCTATTTCAAGTTCATCTCAGTATCTACCTTAAAGAAATATAAGCATATTTTGTTTTGTGGCATTCTCCTGTAACCCTGTTAAAACAAAGAAATTAAATTTCTGTGTCATGACTAGACCTTTTTCTTTTTCAACCTGACTAATGATTTCACTAATATAGAGATTTCCAAGAGAGGAAATTTGATGTGCTGATGCATATTAAATCTCTCTGTGCAAGTTTATAATCCTATAAAGTTAAACTTGGGGTACGATGGCTATCGACCCAATGGCATAGCCTGCTTTTCATGAAGCAGTCCTGCTTCTCAGGGGTCACCGCTTCCCTTTCTAAACATTTCCTTTACTAATGTTTTAGAGTTTTTCCAGAAATAGAGGACAAGTTCACTGTCTGCTTGTTTAAAGCCTCCACTCTCTAATCTTCCTTGAAAATTAAGAAATTGTCCTTTTTCTGGAACTCTCACTTTCTCCATGAGTGCAAAACAACATGTTGAAATGAACTTTTCATTATTATGAATTTCAGAAGCACTCAAAAGTTTAGTCAAATCACATGGAAGAAATACTAGGAAAGTTGTTTTTCTTCTTCATTCAGATATTCAAATAAACCTGTGATCTCATCAGTTTTTAAGTCCCCTTCCTGTAGCGAAGCTTGAGGCCCTTCTGTGCCTGCCCATGCTCTTCAGATGTGGTCCTATTTCTTCCTCTAAATTTGCCATAGTATTCCACTTCTTTGCAGAAGGCCTTCCTCAGAAGGGAAGGATATCATCAAGCAATGATCTGGCAGGGAGAAAACATGAGCTGGTCACATGAAGAGAGCAAAGGCTGATGAATGGAAAGGCAGAGTTAGCTCATTTTTTTTTCTATTTAGACACAAGGACAAAATAACTTGTCATAATAATAATAATACTTGCTCTATTCAAACCCAGTCTCTGATACTTATTAGCTGTGTGGTCATAGATTTAGCCTTTGTTATTACTTAATCTCTCTTCTCTTGTCTTGTCTTCTCTTCTCTCTGCTCTTTTATTTTCTCTCTCTCCATAGCAATGTTGTTGTTTTTTATTATTTTAAAACTTGTTACTCTTAAAAAACAAAACAAAACAATGGGTTTGATACTGCTGGTCAACCTCTTAGCCAGTATTTAATATGGTCAGCTTTCTAATAATTCATGGCTTTTGTCAGATCCTCATCATTCAGACATCTGGGTATTTCTAAACGAGACGAAATGCCTAGCCACATCTGAGTCAACAGCAAAAAGCAGGGGGGACCTTGGACTTTAAAGCAGGTCACATTTCATATCTTCCAAGCCCCCTTTCTTCCCCTCATTCAAGCCATAGTGTAAGCTCTGTTTCATACAGGAAGTTTTCACTTATCAGGTAGGCAAGATCTGTCTCTGAAACTTCTGCCTAACAATGCTTTATTCTCTGAGGCATCCTCTCTGTATTTGTCACCTCCTAAAGAGTATAACTTTAAAAAAAGAAAACAGAACAGAAACCATCCCAATTTAAAACTCAGCTTCTCAACTTAAAAAATGATCAGCACAGCCCTGGGTGGGGACAGGGGGAGGGATGTGTGACAAGGTTGAGTAGACAGAACATTGAATCTGGAACAGATGGTTGGCCTGGTTTAGAATCTTGTACCTATCATTTTCTTTTTATGGGACTCCACTGTATTATCCACTTGGGCAAAATATACACCTATCCAAGGGGGCATTGAAGATACTGAGCCCTTCCCCAAAGCTCCCTCTTGTTCTCCTATTTAAAAAAACCAAACTTGAGATGGAATATAAATATGAATTATTATCATAATCATGTGATTATTTCCCTAGCTTTTTCTCTCCTCACTCCAACTCATTTTCTCCCTCTTTGTTGTTCCCTAAACAGGTGAACAAGGATTTGAATCCAGATCATTTAAATCCAAATTGAGTATTCTAATATATAGGTATATAAAAATGATGTATGTATATAATATGTATGTAATTGATGTACTTAATTTTATATCACTTTCATTTCCCTTTTCCCTGCCTTGTAACAAAAGAAATATAGTTAAGCAAAACTATTGGACATGTTGATCATGTCTGAATCTGGCTCCTAATTCAGCACCCTTAGCCCACCACCACCATCAGAGAGGAGGAGGCTGCCTCATCTATCCTTTGGGGTCAAAGATGGCTATTACTTTGATCCGAATTCCAGTGTCTTCATTGTTTTCTCTGCCATTCAAATGGTCCCTGGGTATATTGGTCTCTAATTCAGCTTTCTTCATTTTACATCAATGGAAAAACATTTTCCTAACTCTCTCTGAAGTTGCCATATTCATCATTCCTCATACTCCAGCGCTTTTTTCTATATCCTATAACTTATCAATAACCCATGAATTTGTTTTGGGGTGTGTGTGTGGGGGGTGTGTGTGTGGGTGTGGGTGTGGGTGTGTGGGTGTGTGGGTGTGTGGTTCTCCACCAAGACTTTTCCTATTCATCTAGATCATAGGGTTCTTAACTTTTCTCTTGTCACTAACCTCTTCATAACTACCAAAATCCTAGCTTATTGTTGCCTACAGACCTCCAGGTCATTCGTCCCTTCATCAGTGACTTTGGTACCTGGATCAAAATCGTTCTCTCCTTCTCAACTCCTGCCTGACCTTATACTAAGGGACTTCAGCATACATATCGACTTTCCCTCTAGCACCCTAACTACTCACTTCCTCTATCTAATCCCTACCCAAGACTTATTTCTCTCTACCTATCAGCCACATACAAAAATGGTCATACCCTCAATCTTGCCATCATTCACAAATGTACCACCTCTCCATTCAGGAATTCTGAAATCCCCTTATCCAACCATAATCTATTGGCTTTTTATTTCTTCTGATTTCCTTTACCAAACCTTACTCTTTGTCCCCAACATGACATCTGTAACGTATGTCCAGAAAGAGATCACACACACACACACACACACACACACAGGAACTGGAGAGAGGGGGTGAAAGAGCTGAAGAAATGGAGAGAGGGAAGAGATTGATCTTTTCCTTTCTTCCCTTTTAGCACAATTTGTCTTCCAGAGGGACAGAATATGTCCCCTCAGAGATTGCATTTAGAAGGTGGAGGTTAAAGACAGGAGGAGAAGGTTTTAGTGAAATGACCCACAGCCTCCCTTCTTGATATTAGCTGTTGTTGAGAGGCAGGGTAAATTTCCTGCCTCTGGATCCTCCCGATAGCCCAACTGCCCCTTTTCCTCTTTGAGACCTGAGTTCAATCCCCAGCCCTGGCCTTGAGCTAGTTCTTCTCTTTGGGGAAAGGTATGGTTCTCCCCAAATCTTCAGTGTCAGAAAGCAGGCAGACCTGATCTAAATGGTAACACTTTAATTTTGAGGACACACAAGGCAGGGAGAGTGAGGGTATTGGGTGAGGAAAGTGGGAAACAGGAATCCCTATAGATTTGCAACTGACCTTCCACCTCCCAAATCCTGAGGAGTTCAGGCTATCAGCCTGACCCTCCTTTCCATCAATTGCTGGTTTGTCCTTCTTCCTAAATTAATCTGGCTATAAGCTGAAGTTCAGGACAATTTGGGGGAAGAGAGATCTTCTCAGTAGACAGCTTCCTATAAAGTCCCAGTCTACTTTTGTCTTAAGTTTGAACCAGAGAGATTTAGGGGTTCACTGGAAGGTAATCAATGTCCAGAGGGATCCTTTGCCTCAGAGGTCCTCCCCTCAGACTGTCCACTCTGGCAGAGAGCTGACCAGAAGTAAGCTGGCAGTTTTGAATTCTCTCAGCTCCTCTATCCCTGGAATCTTGAGTCTTCCTTGCCCTTCCCCAACTTGGGCTGTTGTTTTGCATTGCTGGAACTGATTTTTTCTCTCCTTTTGTAACTTCTCTCTTACACCTCTAATTCCTTGACCCTCCAATGCTATCCCTAGCCATTTCTCCTGCACTGCCTTTTCTCCCCATCTTGACCCCTTGTTCAAGCAAATCAGTTCAATCTTTCTTCCTCTCTTGAATCCCTAGCAGTCTTATCATTTCACCTATTATGTCCTCTGCCTTGGATCACTCCAACACTGGCTATATTACATGCTCCTAGAAAAAAAGTGAGAAACTTACATAATGATTCTGAGTGAGTCTACTACAAATTTATATTATATAACCTCAACTGGGCCCTCACTGCTGCTAGGTAACCTTTCTATAGTTCTGTTATCAACTCAGTATGCTGCTCTTCACAGAATCTCTTCTAAATCCTTTTATCTCAAGGGAAAAAACAAACAAACAACCTTTTATCTTTTCTCAGGCCTCCCTGGGTTTCTCTCTCTCCCCTCACAGCTGAGAACCTTCCCTCATATTTCACATAAAAAATTAATGCCATTGGTTGTGAGCTCCCCTTACTCTCCTCTTCCCCATCTCATATCATTCATAAGCTTTCTGTCCCTATCTCCTCTTTCACACCTGTCTTACATAATGAGGTAGCCTTACCTCTTACCAACGTTAACCCCTCTACCTGCTCAATTGATCCCATTTCTTCCCATCTCCTATAACAGATTGCCTTCTTTTTCTGTCCCTTGTTTTATTTTTTAGAATTGTCTATTAAATTTTTTAATGTATTATTTATTTTTTTATATTATTTCTTTTTAAATTTTGGTTTCCAAATTCTTTCCCTCCCACTCTCTCCACCAAGAGAAGGCAAGCAATATGATAGCAATTATACATGTGAAATCACGCAAAACACATTTCCATATTAGCCATATTTCAAAAAAAGCAAGAAAAATAAAGGAAGTAAAAAAAATTCTACTTCAATTTGTACTCAGAGTCTATCAATTCTCCGTCTGGAGTTAGAATAGCATATTTTCATCATGAGTCCTTTGGAATTGTCTTGGATCATTGTTTTGATGAGAGTCGCCAAGTCTTTCACAGTTGATCACCACTACAACATTGCTGTTACTGTGCACAGTGAACTCCCAGTTCTTATTTCACTTTGCATCAGTTCTAGTTCTTTCCATGTTTCTCTGAAACTACCCCCTTGTCATTTCTTATAGCACAGTAGCACTCCATCACATTTATATTCCAAAGTTGTTCATCCTTTCCCCAATAAATGAGCATCTCCTCAATTTCCAGTTCTCTGCTACCACAAAAAGAGTTGCTAGTAAATATTTTTGTACATGTAGGTTCTTTTTCTTTTTTTTTTCCCATCTCTTATTTTTAGCCTCTGTTTACTGGTTCATCCCCTGTTGTTGACAAACATACCCATCTTTCCCCTTTGCTGAAAAAAAATCCCTAAATTTACCTTTCCATCCTTGCTAACTCTCATCCTATATCTCTTTTGCCCTTTGTAGTTAAACTCCTTTAAAAAACTGAGGTAGGTAAGATAGATGGTGTTCAGGAAACCTGAGTTCAAATCTGAAGCTTTCTAGCCATAGCCTTAAAAGTAAAAAATTATATTAACAAAAGCAAAACCTAAAAAGGTGGGATTTTGAATATGAAATTGTTTTAGAACAAAGCAATTACATCCACAAATTTCCACAAAGCAGGTATTTATTGAAGGAGAAGATTGGGCAATGCGTTAGACCTAGGATTTCAATAGTTTAGAGCCATGTTGGCAAACCTATGGCACATGTGCCAGAGGGGACTTCTCCCTTTCCTCTCTCCATGGTGGGGCTAAAGATATTTCTCACTTCACCCACCCCTCTGCCCAGCAGCCCAATGAGAGAGATTTTTCTCTCCCCTATATGGAGTAAGGCAGGGGGGCTCACATGTGTTGTGAGCATTGCAGTTTGGGAGTCTCTAACAGGTTTGCCATCACTGGTTTAGGGAATTCCTGGTGAGGAAATGCTTGCAACCAATGATCATTAACATCCTCAAAGAATAGTCTAAGAGAATCCTCTGGGGAACTAAGACTAAATTTCTCAATATCACATGTCGTGTATATGTCAGTCAGAACTTGAACCCACAACTCTAAAATAACCCAAAATCTATCCACTCAGCTGCCTTCCTGTTTTTGACATGGGAAGATTAAAAGCAAATAAGGAAAAGACTTAACTTTTAAAGGAAAATGCTTCTAAACCTGTAGAAAAAACAAAGAATGTGATAGCATGAACAGATGGGTCTTTCAAAGAATCCAGGAAATGCACACCCTTGTGTTCTATCATCCATAAAATGGGGTTAATGATAGCACCTACCCCACTGGGTTGTTGTGAAGGTCAGATGAGATAATATTATGCATAGTACTTCAGAAATATTAAAACATCATATATTATCTTTTTTTTTTTACAAAACTATGATCTTTATCAGTGGAGAGATCCCAGTGAGTAATCCCACTCTATCTACTGCTTAGTGGGACAGCTAGATGGTGCAGTGGATAGAGTGCTAGCCCTAGAGTCAGGTGACCTGAGTTCAAATTTAACCTCAGATACTTACTGTGTGATGCTGGGCAAGTCACTTAACCCATATTTGCCTCAAGTTTCCTCATCTTTAAAATGAGAAGGAAATGGCAAACCAGTCTAGTATTCCTGCCAAGAAAACCCCAAATGGGGTCATAAAAAGAGTTGGACACTAATATGAAATGACAGAAACAAACAGAAAAGTAGAACACAACTGAACAACGTCTACTGCTTATGATATTAGACAGTTACTAGGGTAATAACAGGTTAAATGACTTGCTCAAGGCATTTCAACAGAATGTGCCATGAAGGCAGGTTTTCTTGACTCCAGGGACACACACACACACACACACACACACACACACACACACACACATTTATATAACACAAAACAAAAACAAGAAAGGAAAGAAAATACTTTAGGAAGTTCATCTTGGTGTTAACTAGAAATTGAGAAACTTTTGAAACATTTCACATTGTTCAAGAGAGATTGTGACACAATGGAGAGACTGGACCCAGAAGACATGAGTTCAAATCCTGTGTGACAGACAGTTAGTGCTATTGTGTGCTCTCGGGGCAGTCACCCTTCCTGGACCTGTTTCCTCATATATAAATTGAAGGAATTAGACAGGCTTCCAGCCATGGAACTATGGGACTCTAATGGTCTATGGAGTTAACATCTGGGGTGGGAGGTAATGCTGGAAAGGTCCTTGTGAAGGAATGTCTTCATACAAAAGAGGTACAGGGGATGGGGATGGTCTTGTCAGCCCCTCTCAGGGTTCTCCGATGCCTGGCATCTCTTGCAATTACCTTGTCTCCTTCAAGTACCCAAAGAGCTTTTAAGGCTCCCCACTGCTCTTTAAGACCTTTCCCTTCCTTGCTTTGGGTTCTGTGACACTTAAGGACAGGGCCAAATGAAGTCATTACTGCCTTGATCATTTCCTCTGGTAATTGTCAGCCAATCCTCAAACAAGTGTTTGATTATGCTGGTGTCTCTATTTAGACACTTTGGCGTCTTGTTTTCAACACACTAAAAACAACCACCAAAATCTGTATGTGGTGTATTCACTTAAAATTCATTTTTCTTCCTTCTGTAATCAAAATTATGCTGATTAGGTAAAGTTTGTGTCAGGAAAAATAAGTGATTTTTTAAAAATGAAAGAAAAGCTGTGATTGTAGAGTTTACGTTAGTATCAGTGTCTGGATTATAAAAAGTGTTCTTTGAGGACTTGGCTCATAAAACTTCTTGTTCTCTGAGTTTGGGAAAGCTGTGAATGTATTATATCCTTTAATATGGTGCTATATTTCCCCTTCGTCCATTTTCTATATTTAAAAAATTCTTATTAGCCACCATCCTCCAAAAGACCCCTCAAAAGTCCTCCAAAATATTATATGTTGAGTAGATAGAGAGGGCCATCTTTAGAATTAGGAGAATCTCAGTCAAAATTCTGCCTCTGCTATATTCTAGTTCTGTGGCCCTGAGCACTCTCAACCTCTATATACCCTTGGACAACCCCATAAGATTGTAAATTCTCGAGTTATTCTCTTGCTCCATCAAGGCAGTTTCCCCATGAGAGAATCTTTCCATGGATGAAATCACAAATCTCAACCTCTATCTCCCTGCTGTTTTTTTTCAGATAATGTATTTTGTGTTCAATAATAAGTGTGAGAAATTATGCTTACTAGAAAACACGGATTTGAAAAATACTACTTCATTCACAAGTGCTTACGAGGTACCAGGCACTGTGCTAAGCCTAATAGATACAAAGAAAGGTAAAAAAAAATTCCTGTAGCAATTTCACATCTTATTGGGAGAGAAACAACATGAAAACAGATATATCCTACACAGAGTAGATGGAAGATGATCCCAGAGGTCTCTAGCAATTGGAGAGAGATCAAGAAAGCCTTCTGTAGAAGGTGGGATTTGACCACCTTGAATTCTAAAAAAATATAACAGTTGAGATACTATATTATATTTATCATAGTCTATGTCTTATATGCTTAGATCCCAATTAGAAAGCCAGCCCTTGCAAGGAGGAATTATTTTGTTTTACTTATTGTATTTCTATCTATATTATTTAGCACAATCTCTGCTGCATTTAATGAATTTTGATTGATATGTGGTTAGTATTAAAATTAAATAGATTCATTTCCATATTTTCATAAATTGTGCTTTGATTTCATTGAATAAACTTTGTTTTAAAAAATAAAAATCTCCTTTAGTTGTTGGTATTTTTTCATAATGGTCTTTTGGCGAAGAACTTGTTCCCTTAGGAAATGACCCCGCCTGATTATTTCAGTGGCATCTTTCCCTCGTGGTGCCACAGTCGGGCAGCTGTACGAAGTGCCGTTTTCCTCCTAAAGACAAATCAGAACATTTATCACTTTACAGCCGGTGCCAAATAGAACATTTTGTCTCCCGGACTTCGGTTATAAGAAAACACACGCCAGACTTCATAGATTTCTTCTGTGATTTTCCAAACTCATTTATTCAGCTCATTCCTGTCAATTAAAAGGTCAGCTTCGTGACATGATGTTTCCAGTCTCTTGTAGCTACTGTATACTGGGCTGCTCCCACTGCTCCGCTGAGCACATTCATTTCAAGAACACATCAGATACGACATGGAGCTATTTGGTAGGAGCCCACACAGTGGAAGCGTAATAGGATGAGTTGAGATAAGAGCGTCTGTTCTAAATTTCTTGGTCATTAGACTTCAGCTCCTTCCCCTCCCCTCTGCATTTACACATATGAATCTCCAGTGGTGCATGCACAGTGTCTTTGTCATCATGACTAACATCCACAAAAGCGGATGAAAACGTTTTAGAGGCAGACCCTTGGTTAAAGGGACGCTTGGTCTGAACCAGTATAGAATTTCCCCTGTTCTCATGTGAAACCTGAAACAGGCTAGTAGGTATCAATTACTGTGCAATCTGATGGATTTGTTACAAGTCTCTGCATTTATAAACTATAACTATAGGAAGCTAATTATAGGATTGCAGATTTAGAATCCAAAGGACTGAGAGGTCACCAAATCCAATCCCATTATCTCACAGACTCTAAAGAACTTAAATGGTTCAGCCCAGGTCACAAAACTATCACGTGATAAATCCTGGATTTGAACCTAGGACTTGTGACTCTAAATCCAAAACTTTTCCCATTGAACTCTGCTGCCACCTTCTCTTGGGAATACTCCTCATTGTGCCCTCTTTTATGTTATTCTGTATTTCATATAAGTGGATGATGGTGACTTTAAGGTAAAACAGCTAGGACTCTCTTGTTCCGTCCTGAGCACCAGAACTCCTCACATTTGAAGTATTCTCTGTCCCTGTGGCCTCTCCTGATTGACTGGTTCCACCCAGAACTTTGATTTTTAGAAGGATGCTTATGCCGCCTATGCCATCATGTATTCTCCAGGCTGCACTCCTGACTTTTTGGGCTTTTCTTACCATTGCCTTATTCTAGGGACCATCATCTCATCTCATTCTCCTTATTTTCAAATTCATTTTGCGTATTATCTTTTCCCTCTAAAAAGTAAGATCCTTGAGGACAGACACCATTTTTCTTTCTCCTTGTTTTTGTATTTCCAGTGCTTAGTCTAGTGCCTGGCATGTACTGAGTCCTGAGTAAATGCTTGTTGCCTTGTCCCTGGTGCCATGTTTGGGGAAGGATGGAAACAGGTAGAGTGACCAGCATGGAGACTTAACTGGAGATCGTGCCATACAAAGATCAGTTGAAGGAACTGAGAATCCTTTATATGGGTTAGCCCAATTAGCCTGAGTGCAGAGATGTTAGCTGTCATTCAATATTTGATGACTTGTTCTAGAGAAATGAGTGGCATTATGCTACCAACAATGCCTCACATACAATAGTTACTACCTTTCCAGTTGGGTTAAAATAACGTGTGTGTGTGTGTGTGTGTGTGTGTGTGTGTGTGTGTGTGTAAGAAGTGATATCTGCTAAATATATGATGAGAGAAGGAATTGGGCTGATTCTCTAGCTAAACTTAGGGTTCTGTACTGGTATGTAGAGAACATTAAGAGATATGGAGGTCTTGAGTTCAAATCTTGTCTCAGATAAGTCCTAGCTGTATAATCCTGAAGGGCACTGAACCTCAGTTGTCTAGCTTTTATCTCTCTTCTACCTTGGACCCAATACTTAGTATTGATTCTACAACAGAAGATAAGAGAGAGAAATAGGGGAAGCAGGTAGCCAAGGTTTGGGGAGGTCCTTTGTGGAGAGCCATGGGACAACATGGCCAAATATCCTATCTGATGAAATAGAGTAAATGGGTGGCCAGCTGTAGTGTTGGAGAGAATACCCATGGATCCATTGGGATCTAGGGCACATAGAAGAGAGATGTAAACTAGTTTTCATTATCCCTAGGGTGCAGAACTTGGGGAAATGATGAGAAAGTGCAGAGAGGCATATTGAGGCTTGAAATGGGGGAGGGTTGACATTTCTAATAATTAGAGCTGTTCAAACGCAAAACAAGTCACTTTATGAGTTAGTGGGTTCTCTCTCACTGGAGCAGGTTCTCTATCATTTAAAGAGTCCAGCCAAGCCAAAGGTGTTCCTGTCAGTTACTTTGTAGAGAGGGGATGCATGTTCGAATTCTTGTTGGTCTAAGCCCCTTCCAATTCTGAGATTCTATGCTTCAGATCAAATGGGGGAGAAGGATGACTGGCCTTCTTGAGGCATGTTCGTGAATGATGAACAAAGGCAGTTATGTGTGAGATCTGATAAACAGGATGGAATCTCCTTTTGAGAAATCACAGTGGATTGTGACATGAACTTTGAAGATGGTTTAAAAAGGAGATAATGGAGAAGGTTGGCTTCAGGATGAAGGGGCCAGAGCAGAAGAGCAGAGCAAGGAATATGCTACCATGAGGGGGCAAGCTTCACACTCTTGAGAGGCTCACAGATTTAGAGCTGGACGGGGGCTGTGAAGGATAAAGAATCATAGACCTAGAGCTGGAAAGGACCTGCAGTTACCTAGTCCAGCTCCTTCAGTGACCAAGTGAAGAAGCTGAAGTCTAGCGAGGTTAGTGACTTACCCAAGATCATACAAATAGTAAATGACAGAGATGAAAATTGATGGTCTGGTGAATTTTGTCATAAAGGCTACAGGGTTCTGGCTTCTTAAAACATTTTACCCATTGTGTTCCTGTTCAGTCTCCATTCAGCATTGCTAGTGAGTTTATTATTTTTTTTAAACCCTTACCTTCCATCTTGGAATCAATACTGTCTATTGGTTCCAAGGCAGACGAGTGGCAAGGGCTAGGCAATGGGGGTCAAGTGACTTGCCCAGGGTCACACAGCTGGGAAGTGTCTGAGGCCAGATTTGAACCCAGGACCTCCCGTCTCTGGGCCTGGCTCTCAATCTACTGAGCTACCCAGCTGCCCCCTATTATTATTTTTAACTCAGGAGTTGACCTGAGGGAGTGTTCTTGCCTAAAACAAATATTCACTGTAATGTCAAATGCAAATACTAGCAGAGGATGAATTTTTTTCCTCAGTCCTATTTGCTTTTCTGAGCCTTGAGACTTAATGGATAAATGTAACCAGATATTGTTTAGAAAATTAAATCTTTAAAGGGAGATGGTTACTGTGGGCCTTAACAGTGAAATCTGAGCTATTTTTATTAAATTTTTTAAACTTGAGTGTAATTGGTCACCTTAGAGAGTTGCCTAAAGCACTGGTCTTCTCTTCAAGGCTAAGACCTATTCATCTAGTGTGCCACATCATGAAAAAGAGTGTTTAATTGTTTAATAACTGTGATATATTTATTTTATATGGGCAGCCAGATGGTACACTGGATGGAGCTCTGGACCTGGAGTCAGGAAGGCTCGTCTTCCCAAGATCAAATGTGGCCTCAGATATTTACTAGCTGTGTGACCCTGGGCAAGTCACTTAACCCTGTTTGCCTCAGTTTCCTCATCTGTAAAATAAGCTGGAGAAGGAAATAACAAACCACTCCAATATCTTTGCCAAGGAAATCCCAAATGGACTCACAGAGTTGGACATGTTCGCAACAACACTACCACATTGATTTGTTATAGGTCTAAGTTTGTATGCTCCTTTAGCTTCTGAACTAAAGACCACAGTGCTGATCTGCTCAATAAGCCCCATATTGGATACTTTCAACAGGAAAAAAAGAAGACAATATTGCCCACAAGAGAGAGGATCAACTCCCTGGCAATATCCTTCAGTTGAGGATAAGAATCTGATGTGATCCAAAGGAATCAGGAAAATAAGGGCAGTCACTAAAAGCAGAAATTTTCATGCTTCTCCCCAGTCTCTGGACTGTGCTTGCTTCCTTTTGAGCCCCAACATAGCCAGTTCCTTTGAACTGAAGTCTGTCACTAAGAAGTTGTCTGAGTTATTCATCTCTTCCATCAAAGATCAGCCCAAGTGCCATCTCCTTGGAGAGCCCTGTCCTAAGCTCCAACATCCCACAAGTTCTTCATGCTTTCCCCAACCCATGAAACACTCTTCTATGCTCTCTGTGTAAGCGATTTAAACTTCCTGAAGGCAGAGATCTACCTCCCCTGGCAGAGTGGGTGGAGAGTCCACCTTGCTTCTCAACCCTGGCAAATCACTTAACGTCTCCATCAGTCCCCCCGCAATTCTGTAAGTTCCCAGAGATTCTTAAATGCTTTGGGGGGTTTGTCTTTTTTTGTGGACTGGCGAAGCCTATGGATTCCTTCTCAGGAAAATGTGTTTAAATTCATAGAGCAAAACACACAGAATTACAAAGGAAACCAATTAAACCGAATTACAGATACCAAAATATTTTTTTACAAAGCCATCTGTGGTACTCCAGGTTGAGAATGCCCTGATCTAAGGCCGTATATAAGATGGAGAGGAGGTGACGATCTCCAATCGGTAGACAGCTTCTTCCCTGGGAGTTCCATATATCGGTGAAATCACAAGTCTGATTAAAAAAGAAGGATCTTCAGTGTCTAGCACAGTGGCTGGTAGGGGTGCTTAATAGGTGTTTTTGAATCGAATCTGTGTTATCTTTCCCAGCAGAAAACCCTCTTTCAAACCTGGCCATTGAATGAAGGAGAAAACCAGCCGAGTCTATTTTCTTGGGAATGGAGCCCTGTAGAAGGAGCTTCTTTCCAGTGAATTCTGATGTTCTTTCCATTGAGAGATGAATCATCTTTTGCTTGTAGCCCATCCAGGGCATGATTTCATGAAGATTATCAGGGTGTGCAGCCAGACACAATTGCCTTTGTGTTTGGGCTGTTTACACACCGATTTTCGTTTTCAGAGCTGTCTTGGGAAGTCGCTTGGAGATGAAGCTGAAAATGTTGGTTCCTTCATCAGTGGTGGCAGCTTCTTCCGTTTCCTAGTCTCTGCGTTTCTGTAACTTCTGTGAAGATAGGGAACCAGTCTCATTCATGACCGTCTCCCCTATGGAACCTGGCACTGTACTCTACTTAAAGCTGCCACTCAGTAGTTGTGGAATGAGTAAATTCATTTTAAGGCTCTGTCATCATTAGATAAATTCATATAGGACAGCTGGATGGCTCAGTGGTTTGAGAGCCAGGCCTGGGGACAAGAGGTCCTGGGTTTAAATCTGACCTCAGACATTTGCCTAACTGTGTGACCTTGAGCAAGTCACTTAATCTTACCACTCTTCTGGCTTAAAACCAATATATATATATACTATTGATTCTAAGATAGAAGGTAAGAGTTATAAAAAAAGAAATTCATGCTTATTCAGTGTAAGTCTCAGAGAGGAGAGACCAATTTTAAGGGACGTGATGTTGCTGGAGGTTCTATTTGGCATGATAGATAAAGAGATGACTTGGGACATGGATGATGATCTAGGTTCCATTCTGCCTCTAACACATGGCTGTGTGAACCTGGGCAAGTCACTTAAACTCTTGGTGCTTTAAGCAACCATCTCCTTGGAAATGATACAATTTATATTTCTATAGATTGCCACATTATATTAGCATATATTATGTTATATTTATATATGTATAGTATGTTATAGAAATACATATAAATTATATATAGATTATATTACCAAAACAAGTATGTATTTGCAATGGTTGAGTTTCCCTATTCCAATAAAATCATGAGTCCAACCAAGAGCAAACCAAAACAATTCTTACAAAGTAATGTAGAAGGGAGAGGTAATCATTGGTTGTTGACCCTCATGTGGTGCTTTATGATTTTAAGAGTACTTTTTACACATGTGATCTCCTTTGACTCTCATAACCTTGTGAGAAAAGTTAAATAGATGTTAAGTAAAATAAGCATTATTCCCATTTTACAGAGTAGGAAATTGAGGTGTAGAATAACACAATTTGTGATTGCTAAAAAAGGGATTCTACCTAGGATTCTCTTCATTCTGGATCCAAGACCCTTTCTTATCTGCCATATTGGATCCAAAATATATGTAGTCTTTTCTACTGCAATATTCATGGTGTACTATCTTTGGGAAATTTCTCCAACATGTTAAGTGGGGGAACCAGGTTCCCCCTGAGAAGAAGGAAGGGCCAGTCTTATGCCTATGCATCCCAGCATAGGTCCTTCACCCGGATTGTGCCTCCCAGGCTTTGGGGCTATGTGGCTATTCCCTTCTTGAGGAATCATGGCTTCTAGTGAGTTTTTAGAATCAGCCAGTACACAGAATGTTGGGCTTGGAATCAGGAAAGTCTGGGTCCAAATCCTGTCTCTGATACTTACAAACTAAGTGACCATTGGCAAATGACTTAACCTCTTTGGCCCTCTGTGTCTCTTTATCTGTAAAATGAAGGTTTGGGTCTAGATGGCCTCCAAGTCCTCTTTCAGCTCTATATCGGTGGTATTAACATCTTTTCAGATTCTGGTAGACAAGATGGCCAATGTGAACTAGATGATACTGTGTAGTTAGGAGGACTTGTAGCTCATTTTATAGATTCTTCATTTATGGGAAACACTGAGTGAAGAGACATGACTTGCCTTGGGACACAATTGAACCAGGTCCCCTACAGCTATGAATATTTTGTAACTCAAGGGACCTACCTTTCTTTCTGGTTTTCACCTCTTTGGGATGGATGCCTAGCAGTGATTTCTTTTTATTACTTTTCATTATGGTGTAGTTGAGGACCAAATTTCAGATCTTGTCACGGCCACTTGCTTCCAGTGTGACACAGGATAAATCACTTCATGTCTGTGGACCTCAGTTTCCTCTCATATAAAATGAAGGAGTTGGACTAGATGAGCTCTAGAATTCCTTCCAGCTCTATTCCTATGATTCAACCACCTGGGTAAATGTTGAATCCTCCCAAGGCAACGTAACCCCCTTTGAGGGCAGGAGCTGTCTTTCTTTTGGGCGTTTTATTCCTTGCACCTAGAATGGTGCCATATATAGTACATATTAAATCTTCTTGAATGAATGAATGAGTGAATGGATGAATAAAGAATGCAGTGAGGCACCTTGGAGATGGCAGGAAGTACTTGCTGACTGACAGTACTTGTTGACAGAGCTTCTACCAGGTAACTTATTCCTAGTAGGTGGCTCTCTCCCAGGGGGAACCTGACTCCTTAACAAATAGACTTCTGAAATGATTTCCTGATCACAGGAACAATCAATTCTGCTAGCAGAACATTTTATTTTTAAACATGCTTCATGTAGGTTTGAAGTAATTACCTGTACCTTTTAAAATAGGATATGATTCCTGGGGCCTTTCAAAAGACCACAATTAGGTTTAGAAAATGAGTTGAAAGGTGGGAAGAGAAAGGCTGTTTTTCTCCTTCAGAACTCTTTACTAGAAATATTAAAATCATATTTAATGCCCCGTTGGCTCCAAAATGCATTTATGATTTTTACCACAGCTACACAATGTTCTTACTCTCCAAGATATTAAAGAAACTCGTACATTGTCCTGATCAATAGCTTGCTTTGTCTATTCGTATTTGGATCTTGTGTTCCCCATTAGATTGTAACCTCCTTGAGGGCAGGGACTATCCTTTTCCTCTTACTGTATCACCAGTACTTAGTGTACTTGGCCCACAGTAGTCACTTACAAATGTTTACTGAATTGAATTATGTCTGGACCTATCTATGTTTCCTAGATTGAGAGCTGTCCCACCTACACCAACATTCTCATTCCTCATTACAGATAAGAATATGGAAAGTCATGAAGGACAGCTAACTTCCACAAGATCCTCCTAAGTGCTCCTAAGTGGCAAAGTCAAGATTCAAACCCAACTAGTCCAATTCCAATCCTAGTGTTCTTTCTTCTTCACATGAGGGGGAGCTGGGCTGTACCTGTTACCCCACTCTACCTTCCTTAGGGTTTATCACAGTTCTTGGAATTCCATTGGAGTCTTTGGGTATCTCAAAGGTTTTCTAATCTTAAGGAGTCATCTCTTAAGATGTAAATACTCTTTGGAAGGCTACCACTCAAAGGCATGCCATCAGCCAACCTGGGAACATACTATTAGGGATTAATTGATAGTTAACTAAAAGCAAGATGGCAGAATAGGAAATGGTAAGTTGAGAGGTATTGGATTTATTAGTAAAAGGGTGACAAATTCCCCTTTCTAGATTCTGCCTGTGGCTAGCCTCAGATCAACTAAGAATTCACTGTTTTGCCTATAGCCACCTTGAAAGAATAATTGAAGAAATATGGCCTTTCTTTTCTTTTTGCTAGTACTTCATTGTCTATGGTACCTTTTAAAAATTGTTACATTAAAATACCAGTTAACTCCCTCCATCTCTCCCTCCCCATTAGATAAAGCATCATTTGACCCCCCACATATATATAATATGCATATTATACATATATATATATACACACATATTGTGTATGTTTTATTTATTTCCATTTATCAGTTCTTTCTCTGGAAGTGGAAATACACAGGTCATTCTTCAAGCAACAATTCTGTTGCTATATATAATGCTTTCTTGCTTCTGCTCATTTCACTCACAACTTCATTTAGGCCTTTCCATGTTTTCCCAAAATTAACCTCCTCCTCATTTCTTATGGTACAGTAGCATTCCATCTCAATTAGATGCCACAACTTGTGCCAGTTTTTGTCACCTTCAAGAGAGGTCGCTATCAATATTTTCCTTTTCTCCTGATTACCTTAGAAAATAAACCTCATAGTGATTTTGGTGAGCTAAAAGGTATACACGGTTTTATAACTGTTTGAACATAATCCCAGATTGTTCTCCAAAGTGATTCTTGATGAATATTTATCGTTGTCATTTGCAACAATATTTGTCTGTTTAATTGGCTAAAGCTCCATATTTCCCCTTGGTTCCTGACTAGTGGGAGCAGGTGCTTGTTCTTTCCCCCACCTCCAACAGTTGGGGGACCAAACAAATCATCAAATTTCCCTCAGGGGCAGTGATGCTCAGTGGTAAGATTATACTTAGGGAGAACTAGAGAATTTTCCAAGTTTCCAAGTTCCATTTCATGTACTGTAGGGGAAGAAAGGAAAAACTTGGGTAATTCAGTTTTTGTAGCTTGTCAAAAGCTTAGTGGAGAAAGGGGTTTCAACTAATGGCTAAATTAGCAGCAGTAATGGGCTGAATGGTGCCCAGGGACCTGAAATAGCTCATCTCTTCTCTAAGTGGCCAAATTACTATTGGGAATGGATTGAGATACTGGAGAGAAGGAAAACCATTCTTTAATATCCAAAAACAATTATGATACTATCTCAAGCAAAGAGTGAGCCCTGCTGTACCAAGAAGCTGTCTTCCCCTTATTACAAGAATTTGGATCATAAGGTTCAGTTAGGACTTGGCACGTTCTCTGATCAAATATGGACTCCATACTTGCTCTAATTCTATTCTTTAAACATTCAGGTAACTTGTCTGGCAATGGATTTAATGACTGGTCCTGGCAACTAGAATTCATTCATTCATTCATCCATCATTACCGTCATCACCTTCATCTTTTGAAAATACAATTGATGACTTTGGTTTCTGCATCATAACCATTTCTGGAAATTAACAATGGACCTGCCTTGCAATGAGAGCCGACACCCCAAGTGGAATGAGCTGCCAATGAAGTAGTAGATGCCCCTCTCTTGAAGGTCTTTACGCACAATTTTAAACCGTATTTCATTTATTTTTTAGAAAGATTTTGTTCAGACCCATGTTAGACTAGCCAGCTTCAAAGGTCTTTTTTACCTGTTTTTCATCCAGGCCATACCTGCTAATCATTGGTTTCCCACAGGACTCTGTCCTACCCCACTTTTCTTTTCCCTCAATCTTATTTCTCTTGGTTGTCTCATCAACTTGGGGGATCCAATTATCATCTGCTGAGGCTTCTTATATCTGTGTCCAGCCTTAACATCTCTGTCTTAACATCTCCCTAACCCACCATATATAATCTGTTGACAAGTTCTTTTTATTTGACTTTTTGCATCATCTCTTGTTTAGGTGCTCTTCTGCCCTCTGACACTGATACTTACGATAGTGCAGCCCTTAGTACCTCTTACGTACATTATTACCATAGATACAAGATGTCTCTGCCTTGCCTCTCCCTACTCCAGTCCATTTTCCACCCAGATATTAAAACGATCTTCCTAAAAGTACATATCTACAAGGCTAACCATGTCAACACCACCAGCAACAATCCTTCCCCCCTACTCAGTTTATTATAATAGCTCCTTATTTCCTCAAATATTACATACTCCATTTACCCGTTTTTTACCTTTACCTTCTACGTTAGAATCAATACTATATATTGGTTCCAAGGTAGAAGGGTGGTAAGAGCTAGGTAATGGGGGTTAAGTGACTTGCCCAGGGTCACACAGCTAGAAGTGTCTGAAGTCAGATTTAAATCCAGGACCTCCAGTCACTAGGCCTGATTCTTTTTTTTTTCTTTTCCATTTAAACATTATTTTATTTGGTTATTTTCAAACATTATTCATTAGAAACAAAGATCATTTTCTTTTCTTCCCCCCCTCCACCCCTCCCATTGGTGATGCATGATTCCACTGGATATCACATGTGTCCTTGATCTGAACTCATTTCCATGTTATTGGTTTTTGCATTGGGGTGTTCATTTAGAGTCTCTCCTCAATCATGTCCCCTCCACCCCTGTAGTCAGGCAGTTGCTTTTCCTCGGTGTTTTTACTCCCACAGTTTGTCCTCTGCTTGTGGATAGTGTTTTTTTAGATCCCTGCAAGTTGTTTAGGGACATTGTATTGACATTAGTGGAGAAGTTCATTACCTTCGATTGTACCACAGTGTATTAGTCTCTGTGTACAATGTTCTCCTGGTTCTGCTCCTCTCGCTCTGCATCACTTCCTGGAGGTTGTTCCAGTCTCCATGGAACTCCTCCACTTTATTATTCCTTTGAGCACAATAGTATTCCATCACCAACATATACCACAGTTTGTTCAGCCATTCCTCAATTGAAGGGCATCCCCTCATTTTCCAATTTTTGGCCACCACAAAGAGCGCAGCTATGAATATTCTTGTACAAGTCTTTTTCCTTATTATCTCTTTGGGGTACAAACCCAGCAGTGCTATAGCTGGATCAAAGGGCAGACAATCTTTTATCACCCTTTGGGCATAGTTCCAAATTACCCTCCAGAATGGTTGGATCAATTCACAACTCCACCAGCAATGAATTAATGTCCCAACTTTGCTGCATCCCCTCCAGCATTCATTACTTTCCTTTGCTGTTATGTTAGCCAATCTGTTAGGTGTGAGGTGATACCTCAGAGTTGTTTTGATTTGCATCTCTCTGATTATAAGAGATGTAGAACACTTCTTCAAGTGCTTATTAATAGTTTTGATTTCTTTTAACTGAAAATTGCCTATTCATGCCCCTTGCCCATTTATCAATTGGAGAATGGCTTGATTTTTTGTACAATTGCTTTAGCTCTTTGTAAATTTGAGTAATTAGACCTTTGTCAGAGGTTTTTGTTATGAAGATTGTTTCCCAATTTGTTGCTACCCTTCTAATTTTGGTTATATTGGTTTTGTTTGTACAAAAACTTTTTAATTTGATGTAGTCAAAATTATTTATTTTATATTTTGTGACTCTTTCTAAGTCTTGCTTGATTTTAAAGTCTTTCCCTTCCCAAACGTCTGACATGTATACTATTCTGTATTCGCCTAATTTACTAGGCTTGATTCTAACCACTGAGCAACCCACCTCCTCCCCAGTTTAGTTTTTAAAACTATTCACAACAGAGCCCCTTCCTAGCTCTCCAGTGTTCTCATATCTTACTTCCCTCCACATATTCTGCAGTCCAGTGACATTATCCTCCTTGTTGTTCCTCATACAATACACTCCATTTCCCAATTCTATATTTTCATTGGCCACCATCACTGTCTCTCCCTCCTCATCATGGTGTCCTGGCTTCTCTGATTTCTTTTAGGCATTAACTTAACTCCCACTTTCTATAAGAAGTCATTCCCACATCTCCCTCAATTTTGTAACTGCCCTCCTGAATTTATCCTCTTATCTTAGATATATTTCATCTATTAACACCAGGATTTAGTATGGTAGAAAGAGGCATAATATTAGGGACTAGGGCATATGTGGATAGTCTAATCCTTGAAGAAACTAAATATTTGGCATTGAGAATGAGGTGCTAAAGTGATTCTGAGTCATGGTTTATGGGTAGAAAAGCTAAGCAAATTCTTAGTTCTCTTCTGAAATCACAGGACTTAGAGACTTAGGACTTCGAAGTCATCTGGTCAAATCTTCTCATTTTACAAATAAGAAAATTGAGGCTCAGAGATTAAATGACTTTCTCATATAGCTAGAAAGAATCTGAGGGGGGATTGGAACTCAGGTATTCTAGACTCCAGTCCCAGTGCTCTATTCACTGTACCCACACTTCCTTGTGAAAGGTTCTCTGGAAGAGCCAGGCTTTAGGAATCCTTTACAGGAGAGACTAGAGATTAAGAGGAACTTTAGAAGAGAAAACACATTTCTGCAGTACTGAATTTTAAAACTTACCTTCTCATATCCACTTCATAGAATCCCTAGCTTGCTTGTAGGCTCAGCTCAAAGGCCACCTCCTATAGGAAGCTTTCCTTGATCATTCCAGTTATTAGAGCTTCCTCTTTCCAATCTTTTAATTTTTTGCTTTCCTTGCATGTATTTTGTATTAATTTCTAGCCATACAGCTTGTTTCTTCTAAGGAGAATGTAAGCTCCTTGGGGCCAGGTTTTCATTGTTGTCTTTTGGAGCTCCAGTGACTAGCAAGGTACCAAAGCAAGCATGTTGAATGAATGAATGAGATGTAAATAAGAAATTTAGAATTAGATATGTAGCACAAATTGCCTCAAGTTCAGAGAATTTATCAACAGTCAAAATAGCCTCCTTTCTTCCATGTAGTGCTTTACACTTTAAGACTTGGCTGTAGAAGAAGAGATCCTTCTTCCCATCTGGGTTGGGTGGGTGACCAGTAAGACCCCTTTTCTACTGGGAGGCTCTGGGATCCTCCAAATGCTTTCCTCGCTGGGAGGCTCTAGCTTCATAGAAGTTGAGAGCTGGGAGGTAACTGTTGTATTCTTAGACTTCACCATACAATGAGATTTCCTGTCCTCCCACAGTAGTCTGCTCCTTAAATGTAATGTTAGATGGCATATTTGTGATAAAACAGCCCCTGGCTTTATAAAAATAAATGCACTAAAGAGGAAAGAACTCTGAGAAAACACTGGTAGCCTTGCCAAAGACACAAGAGTCTGTTTTCTTGCAAAAGCACCTTCTGCTATTAGCTGACTGCCTAGAGAAAAGACCGTGCCCGAGAAACACGCCGCTCCCCAAAGCAGGGGTGAGTCTGTTTGAGTGAATGAATACAAAGCGGTGAACCATTATTTTCTTTCTGGTTCTGTACTCAATAGAAAGGAGATTAGAAACTTGGGAGTCTTTTGCCCAACTCAGAATTGGACTGGAAGAATGTTTCATTCAGCCTTTCAACAAATATCACACTTCATGTCATGTAGTCGACTTTAGAGTGGATTTCAATTCTTCAATTTATAATCTCATAAGTTTACAGCTATAAATCTAGAAGGGACCATAAGGACCCTTTAGTATGACCTCCTCGCTTTAAAAATGGGGAAACTGAGGCCCAGAGAGATTACGTGATTTGTCTAAGCTCACGCGGATCTCAGGATTTGAGGTCTTTTAACTCTAAATCCTCGGTATGTTTCAATGTATCATGCTGTTCCTACTATGTGCAAGGCCTAGGTATAGGAATGCAAAAAAATTCTAGAGGTTCTAAAAGTCTTAAAACTGCACTACAACTTTTGGGACACCCTGCATGGTACAAGATTCTTATCATCAAGGAATTTACAACCTACTTGATGATACACACCAAAGAATGTAAATACCATAAATACCAGTTCAATGACAGCCCAAGACAATACAAGAGACATTATAAAACAACATATGAGTGAGCTTAGTAGCTGGGAAGGTATTATAAGAATGGTGTCAGCTGTGTTAAAGCTTAAATTGAGGTGAAGAAAGCTTAGGACAATCCAAAATGGAGCTTCTTTTTTTTTTTAGGGGGGGATGTATGTGTATGTGTGTTTAGGTTTGCATGTGTGTATGTGTGTGTTTATTTGTTTAGCTATTCTGGGGCAGAGATGGGAAAAGGATCAAAAAAAGTAGGACTTCTACTGGATAGGATCAGTATCTAGCATAGCACATAGGCATTTGATGCTCTTGGAAGGGATGGAGGGAGGGAGGGAGGGAGGGAGGGAGGGAGGAAGGAAGGAAGGAAGGAAGGAAGGAAGGAAGGAAGGAAGGAAGGAAGGAAGGAAGGAAGGAAGGAAGGAAGGAAGGAAGGAGGAAGAGAGGATTATTTAGAGAAGGTAGGAAGTATAACAGAACACAGTAGAGGAAGAGTTGTTCAATTCTTCCATTTCTTCTCTTTTTCCTATTAAGAAGAATAACCTTAGAACTAGATAGGACATGGTAGAAATAGTCAACAGGGAACCAAGACTAATAGTACCTCCAGTACCTAGCACAGTCCCTAGCACATAATAGACAGTTAATAATATTTATTAGATTGGATTGGATAATACTCAATATAATTAGGAGGCAGTAAGAGATTAATTCAGGTCCCTTAGTGAAGATAAACCTCATCTATAGCTTTGAAAAAATAGTTATGACTGATGAGTCACTGCCAGTGGTTGTCTTTGGAAGACCAAGGAGAACTAAAGGGATACTGCAGGATTGATAGATATATGCTATATTGATTTTTTGAATAAAGGAAGGAAAGTCTGAAAACTATAGGCTAATGAAAGCAACTTTCATTCCTGGTAGATTCTAGAACAGATTATTAAGGGGATGGTCAGTGAATGTCTAGAAAAGGAAGTGATGATCACGAATGGGCAACATGGCTTCAGAAAGAGGTCACGTGCAACTAATTCTATTTCTTTTTTTGACAGAATTACTATTGGTAGAACAAAGAAAGCCAATAGATATAGTTTACTTCGAATGTAGTGAAGTTAAAACCCTGGCTAAGTGTTTCTTATTCTTGTGAAAAAATGCATAGATATGGATTACATGATGCTACAATTGAATGGCTTCATAATTGGCTGGATAAATGGACTCAAGCTATTAACAGAAACCTGTGACCCTGGATAAGTCACATAACCATTTGCTTTAGTTTCCTCATCTGTAAAATGAGTCAGAGAAAGAAATGGCAAACCACTTCAATATCTCTGCCAAGAAAACTCCTAAATGAGGTCACAGAGAGTTGGACATGACTGAACAACAATAGCAACAATTTCTGTTAATGGTCGAGCATCCCTTTGGAAGGTGGTCTCCAGTGGCGTGCTCTAGGGAATCTGTGCTTGGCCCTGAGCTGTTTATCATTTTTTATTATAGATGTGGCAGAGATAACATGCCTGTCAAATTTGCAAATGACACAAAAGCTAAGAGCTGTGGTACACACCATATGACAAAATCAAGACCCAAAAAAGACTAGAACATGGGCTTAAATTGAATGTGATGACATTTAATAGGGATAAATATCAGTCTTAGACTTGCAGTCATAAAACCAACTTGATAAATATAAGGTAAGAGAGATATGATTAGAAAGAAGTCTGCCTGAAAAAAAAATGGGAGGGGGGAGTGGAATTGCGTTTGGTGGACTGTAAACTCAATGGGAATCAGTCAGTCCACAATCATTTATTACCTACTGTATGTCAGGAACTATGTTAAACCCTGGGATATGAAGAGTCAACAATATGCAAGCTGACGTGATACCGAGCTACACTAGGAAAGCCAGAGCTTTGAGGAGAAAGGATCTGTACTCAGCCTGGTCAGAGGACATCTATAATACTGTACTGATTGGTAGGCATTGTAACTTAGGGAGGAAACTGATAAGATGTTTAAGGAGGTCCTAGACAATAGTGGGGGTCTTCAACGCTATGTGATATAATGGGCAGTACAAGAAGTTGGATTTAATTAGCCTAGAGAAGAGAAGGTTTAAGGGAGTCATGATAGCTGTCTTCAAGTATGTGAAGATTATAATGATGACATTATATATATGTATATATATGTATATATATATATATATATATATATATATCTTTATCCTTTGCCCATTTCCCCTCAGTTTCCAATCTCCTTCTCAGGTGTCCACCCACGAATATATTAACTTGTGGCTACAGACAGTGACAATAAAGATGACATTAGATTTGGTCCATAGAGAGCAGAAATAGGACAAATGCGTAGAGAAGATCAAAAATAGGTTTGATGTCACAAAACCTTAACAATTAGAGCTATCCAAAGAGGGGATAGGCTCCCTCTGGACAGAACTGGCTCTTCTACAATGGAGATCTTCAAGCAGGGACCAGATTACCATTTCATGGGCATGTTGTGATAGTTTTTGTTGTTGTTGTTGTTATTGTTTGTTTGTTGGTTTTTATTTTTATGCTAGGGGCTGGGCTAAATGCCCTCCAAGGTCCCTTGCAAATCTGATATACTGAAATTCTATGAAGTGACAAATGCCTTTTCATTCTATTTATTTTTCTTGTGTTGCTGAAATAGCTAGAATTTATAGACTATGTCAAATAATTCAAACTGCTTTACCCAGATGATCCACCTGAGCTTTTGGTTTACTGTTTACTGTATTTAGCACATTAATTACTTATTCCTGTGCTTTTTAATATTTTAACATAAAAGTGTATTGCATTTTGCCAAAGCATCTTCCTGTGTATATTGATTAAATATTTATATATTTAAATACATTTAAATTTCAAGGCTGGGTTCAAGTCTCACCTCTAACATATACTTTCTGTGTGGCACTGGGCAAGTTATTATTCTTTAATTATTAAAGGTGACTCTGTAAAAAGGAATTTCCTCTCATAGGATGGCCCTGTTCAAATTAAATCACCTACCCAGTGCCAATTTCCTGTGATTTATTATGTTTATAGTTTTCCTAATATTAAATCAATTCTTTTGATTCAACCTATTGAATCAAATCTACACCTACTTTGGTAATAGTGTCAAATCTGTTAGATATGTTGTTTAACCTCTTTAATAACATTTTATTCAATATTTTTATCAATCCTTTTAAGGTATTGGCCTATAGTCTTCCTTCTCTGCTTTATCTCTTTTTGGTTTTGGTATTCAGACATAATTGTCTCTTGGAAGTTTGTTAGGATGCTTTCATGCTCTATTAAATACTCTTTCATAGGTAGCTCTTCATGATATAGGGTAATAATAGAGCTAAGATTGTCTCAATAAATGAAGCTCCTAAATTCAATAACTTGTTAAATTTAATTGTGTTTGGACTGAATATTTAATTGGTGGTCACCAGGGATTTAATTTCTAAATCCCAAATGAATTACTAAAGTAAATGGAATTTATGGTAGTTTATTTACAATAGAGTCTAAGATATTAAGGAAGTAAGAAAAGGGTAGAGAGGGAGAGAGAGCTCTGGCTTCCTCAGAGCCAGGTAGAAATTCTAAGGCTCTAATCAGGGAAAAGAGTCTCAAGATAATGGACCTTTCTTGAAGGTTTATACCTCCAGAAAGGCAGGGTCACTAAGTCAGCCTTTCACTCACCAACAGTGACCATCTAAAAGGAAAGCAGTCTGAGGTCTCCTGCACGAGCTCCTCCAGGGGTCCAGTTCCATAGCCAAGTGTCTTCAGTACAAGTCTGTGTTTCTGTCTTCCAGTCTCTCCTCTGAGTGATTCTTCTTCACTCCAAGCTCAAGAGACTGATCCTCCAGTCTAACTCTGAGTCAGAGTTGTTCGATCCGTATTGAGTCAAATATATTCTGGCCTCTGTGGTCCTCTTTTTAAAGATCTTTTTTCTCTTGTGTCACCTCCCCTAAATTTCACTTCAACCAATCACAGCAGATACTCCTCTTCAGGGCTGCCCACTCTTTAGTTCACACCTTCTTTGGTTAGATTATGCCTTTTTTGGTTATATCACACCTTTAGTAGTTAGTTCCCACCTTTAGAAGTTAGTTTGCTTCTTTAGTAGTTTAAAATGGGTAGATTTACTTCAAATACTGAGTTACCACCTTTTGGGGATTAAAATCTAAAAATAGATTGTGGATTACAATTCAATCTTCCCAATAAAAGAAGAGCTAAGTATCTTCATTGTTACAATCAGGAGATAGACAAATCCAATCTTCATGAACTATTTATTATGCTCATGTTATATATAATTTTAAGATAGAAAGGTGGCATAATAGATTAGAGTACTGGATTTGGAAACAGGAAGATCATTTTCCTGAGTTCAAATCTAGCCTCAGACACTTATCAGCAGTATGACTCTGGGCAAATCATTTAATCCTGTTTGCTTTGGTTTCTCATCTGTAAAAAAAAAAATGAGCTGAAGAAGGAAATGGAAAACTAGTATTTTTGCCAAGAAAATCTTACAAGAGGACACAAAATGTTGAACACAGCCAAAATAATTGAACAACAACAACATAGATAATTCCAAGTACCAAAACCAAAGAGAGATAAAGCAGAAAAGGAAAACTGTTGGTCAACATCTTGAATGAAAATCTAAATAAATAAATAAAATATTGATTAGCTATTGAATAAATATTATTAAAGAGGTTAAGCAACATATTTAATGGATTTTACACTATTTCAAAGGTAGATTTATGCGAGGAATGGAAGAGTGGTTCAATATTAGGAAAACTATAGACATAATAGACCATAGGAGATAGGCACTGGATATGTGATTTCATTTGAAAAGGGCCATTTCTGGGGGAGGAAACTCCTTTTAACAATGACCACTAGTTCTGTTGCTGCAGCTTAATTTTAGACTCACCTATAATACTGAAAGAGTAGTAATTTCCCTAGAGTCACACAGAAAATTTGTGTCAAAGATGGAACTTGAACCCATATGAATGGATTTGAAATAAAAAAAGTCTGTGTATGTGCACACACACACACACACACACACACACACACATATATATATATATATATATATATATATATATATATAATACTAATTTCATCCATCTTCCCAACAGAACTGCCTTTAAGGAACTTCTACTCTCAATAGTGAAAAGACAACTTTCAACTATTTTCTCTACTAGTGCTTCTCTTGGATCTGTTTATCAAAAAAAAAAAAAAAGGAATTGACATGGATTTTACTAGCTATCATTCTTCAAACGCCTTTACTCATTATTAGTAGTGGAATGAATGAAAATCACAGAATTGAAGAAGGAAAAGGGAGTGGCAAGAGTTTCAATAGACTACACACAAGATAATCAACCCTTGAGGAGTTCTAATTGACTTTTTCTGTATGCCTTAATTTCTTGTGCCCAAAATTCCATTTTCCAGCCAAATTGAGGGGCTGCCTGATGTTCACTTTAAGGGAAATTCTCTTTGGTGACAACAAAGACAAATAGATGAACCAAGCTCACTCTGAAAAGCCTTTGTAAATAGTTTCAGCAATCCATGATTGCATTTCATCTTAGCTGGCATATCTGCAGCACCTAAAAGACTCACATGCTTTCCTTATGAATGATGTGATATTATGTTGTTTGCAGAGAAACTTGGTGAAACCAACTGATTAAATGCTTTCAAGTGTATTGCTGAGACCAGAAAAGTGTGGTACGCTCTGCTCCAAGCAGACAGATCAGGTTCTCAAAAAGAGTCAAATCAAGAGTGGTCCTGAAACTGTTATTTTTTTCTTTCAGGCTAAATGTAGCTGAGTAGGGAAATAAGTAAATATATATTCCATTGTTTCTTATAATACCAGGCTCACCATTCTCTCATTAATAAAACATTCTCATGGAATGGAGGTAGTGGTTTTTGTTTTATTTTTTAGGGAGTGGAAGGGGTATACATATGTTCACATGTATGTAGTGTATATGTTTGTGTGTGCATGATTTGTATGTATGTCTATGCGTCATATGTATGTGTTTCCCTCACTAAGTCTGGCTTTTATAAAAAAGGAAAAAGCTGCAGAATATCAAAGTAAAACATTAACTTTAAGCAGAATCTTACTTGAACTGATTAACTTGTCTAATTATTTTCAAAGCATTCACTGTGGATATATACATACATGTAATTTCATTGGTCTGTGAGAAACTTCTGGCATGGAAAATCCTTCTCTCATTGATAGTCCCTCCAAAATGTGTTATTTTATGATTTTTCTGGGATATTGAGGTGAATTGTGCTTTTTTATGGATGAGGAAACTGAGGCTCGGAGAACTAAAGAAATAGTAAGTGACTGGACTGGGATTTAAACTCAGGTTCTCACACTCCAAAACCATTGCAGTATACTATCTGCCAGAGATTTGTTCTGAAAAAAAAAAAATCTCCATTTCTTTTGTTACTTTACAGACCAATAAATGTTTCCTTGCCTCAGCTTCTCCTCCTAACCCATTTACCCCTTCCTTATCAGATTTGAGAATCTGTGACTTTTCTTCCAGTTTATTTTATTATTACAGAGGTATTTGGCTCATTGATGTTGCAAGTTTAAGTACACTTAACTCATTATTTATGACAAAATAGCTCACGGTCATGTGAGGGAACCAGGCTTGGGCCAGGTATGCAAGAACAGAAGCCAAGACTAGGGGATAAATTTCCTCTTATTTATCCTCAAAAGATATTGATCAGAGGTCCACTAAGTCTGCAGCTTCTGTCATAGGGGAAGCAGAAGAAGCGTTGACTATCTTTCTCCTGGTTCTCTGTTTGAGGTTTCTTCTCTCTTTTTAAGAAAAAGCAGAACTCAACCAGGAGAGTGTGAGCTCCTCAAGGTCTAGAGTTTCTTTTTCTCCCACAATGCCATGCACTCAAAATAAATATTTGTTAAATGAATGGTTAGAGAGGAGGCTCACTGTTTGGACTTTAGCCTTAGTGCTTATTTCATGGTTGTTTGGCCCAAAACATTATCAGGCTGGATTATGGAAAAAACTCCCTCCTCCAGGCTGTGGGATGTTTGGGTAAGCTCTGTTCATTGCAGTTCATTGGGCCATTTTTACCTGAATGGGGTGGCATTGAAACTAATGATAAGGACTAAAATAAGTCAGTTGCTCCAGATGAGAAGTATTTCAGGTCAAGGAGCACCTAGCATAGACCTCCTCCCTCTGCTATTTTACAATTGTGGAAACTGAGGCAAATAGGGGTTATTCAGAGTCACACAGCCAGTAAATCTCTGAGGTCAAATTTGAACTTGGGTCTTTCTGACTCCAGGTCTAGTGCTCTATCTGCTGTACCACCAGCTGCTACATTTTCTAAATATAATTTCTAAAAATAATAATTTTTGACATTTAAAAAAATGAGTTTCAAATTCTCTCCATCTCTCTCCCCCTCCCTCCTCCTTAAGAAAAGTAAGCCAATAAAGATTTTACAGGTTCAATATGCTACATTTATTTTTATGAGATGCTTTGTATTATCCAGAGCACCAATTTTCTCTTCAAAACTCACACGCAGCAGACTGCTAGGTGGCTCAGTGGATTGAGAGCCAGACCTAGTGATGAGAAGTCCTGTTGGCCTCAGATACTTCTAGCTGTGTGACCTTGGGCAAGTCATTTAATCATTACTGAGCCCTTACACTCTTCTGCCTTGGAACCAATACACAGAGTTGATTCTAAATGGAAGATGAGTTTAAAAACAGACAGACAGACAGTGTCAGTGACTGGAAAAAAAAAAAACAAACCTGTCCTTGAAGCTAGATGGAAGAAGCTTTCAAAGGGAGAAATGAGGAATTTGGAAATTGGTGAATAGAATCATTAGCCTCAGAAAGTCCCGGAGGTGCAATGGGTAGGCTGTTGAATATGTTTCCTTAGTGACTGAACTAGTTCTCTGGCCTTGAGTGACTCACTTACCTTCTGTGGCCTCAGTATTCTCCTCTGGAAGGTGAGGCAGATAATAGATGGATCCTTCCTCTCTTAGAGAAGAAGGATGAGGGTCCAAAGAGACAACAAGTGCAGAATTCTTTGCATTCCTTAAAGTGCTACAGATGTCAGCTGGGATTCTTATGGAGTGGCCGCCTCAGTGTCATGAAAACTGATTTTGTCTGACTTGGACCTTCCATGTGACACTGACAAGCAGGAAGGGAACCCGTCTTGGGCCAGGTGTGAAAAGACAAAGCTGTGACATTCTGTCCTGCTCTTGCTTAGCATCAACACTGGATGCCCACTTTTTGTTAGGTATTTTTCCTGTATTTCTCATGCTAGGGTCTCAGTGACTATATTGATGTGGGGACCTTCCACAGAGGAAAAGCCCTTCACCAATGCAGATCATTGCCACTTGTTGTAGTAGAGCTGCTTAAGACACCAAGAAGCTTGCTCTGGATCACACTCTCAGGACGCGTCCAAGGCAAGGATTGACCCCAAGTCTCTTCTAGTCCCAGGTCTTTCGGACCCAGATGCTGGTTCTCTTTTTGTTTCTATTTGCTGCCTCTCTATGGTGTAACATTAGAGACACTACAAAGCATTGGAATGGATTGTCATGGAATCTTGGAATATTAAGGCAGGAAAAGGAATTTAGAACATGGAATGTCAGAGCTGGGATTGACCTTGGGAAACAATGTTGGAGCTGGAATGGACCTTGGAGGCCATCTAGTCCAATGATTGCCATTGGGTAGCATTTCTACTCCCCAGCAGCACCATAAATGCATTTTTCCAAACCCCAAAGATCGGTAGACGCTAATAAGTTCTTTAAAATGTCTGAATAGTTGAGGGTCATCAGATCAGATATTTAGAGCCAGAAGGACTCTAAGAGGGTGTCTAGACCATCTTCCTCAGCTTTTAGATTGGAGAATAGGGAGTCACCAAAGGGAAGTAAGTTGCCAGTGTATTCAAATCCAGGTCCAGGAATTCCAAATCTAAAAGACTTTCCTCTGCTCCATATGCTGCTTCTTTTGTTGTCATATGATCTACTTCTCCCACCATTTTGGAACTATTATCCTGAATATTTCATTTCAGAAAGTATTCAACTACATATCTTGGAAAGAATAAAAGCAGATCAGTTATTGTGAAGTGAATCTCTTCAAATTGAAGGAAGAGACTTCTCTGAAGGGGATTCTATCCAGCTAACTTATATCCAGGCTACAGAATGACTTGAGTGAAAGGTCAGATTAAACCTTTGATTTAAACTTTAAATGACAAAGCTCTAAAATATCCAAGCGAAGGAAGGACTCAAGTGTTTGTCTAGATAGGACAACAAAAAGTGACCCCAGTGTAATACTTGGGTGTTCCCTCCTCACTAGCAAGCCCTTGCCATGGCCCATTTTTTTTCATTCCTTTCCAAATCACCCTTTTCCCTCAAAAAGACTTTACCTGTTCCAGCACCCTCTCTAGGACCATTCCATTGCTATGTTAAGACAGAAATCATGAGGGTTACAGGGTTGGGACAAACCAAATAGGAGAGCCCTCAGAGAAGCCCCTTTGCCTCCTCCCCAACATGTATTTTTAACTGCTAGTCAATCTGCCATACTCTACAGTGATTCTGGGGTGGAGGGGCAAAGGGCAGAGGCTGAAGGTGTGGGACCCCAGGAAGACTCTGAAGATATGTTTGTGGACCTCTCAGGATCCTAGCCTCCTGTCCTCAGCCAGGAATTTCAACTCTGGGACTGGTGCAAGGCTCTCCTGATTCCCCTACTTCATTAAGCCCAGACTATTATTTGTTGAGCAAACATAAAACGAAATAAGGTAATACTGTAATAGAGAGAGGCATCGGTGTAAAGGTCAGCCTTTGCTTATCTTCAGAAGGGCTGGCTCACTTCTTGGATAACTCTTGGGAAGTTCTGTTGCTAGGGCAGGGTGAAAAAAAGAACAGTCCCACAACTGACGAGGATGATTCTGTTGGCAGGAAGTCTTCATGAGAAGCAGAGATGGCCCCAAATTTGGGGCTGTTGGGAAGTATTCCTGCTGCATGCACCCTTAGATATCTAGCTGAAAATGCACTGAAGAGGGAAGAGGGAGGCAGACCACACTACCACAGCCACTTCAACCAACACCTCTTCTGAGACTCCCCAAGCGAGATAGCCCAGGACTCTTTACCCATAGAGTCTGGGCATAGCCGTGCCCTTCAAGCCACCAGCCCTGCTTCTGCCCCCATCATCCAGGGAAGCATAGCTTACGGAGACACAACCTGGAAACTGTCAGTCCTTAAAAACGAATCAAGGAAAAGCCAATGTGTCCCTGGCATTGGGCCAAAAGAATGAAACAAGCCCTACCCTCAAAGAACTTACATTCTGTTGGCTTTAAGGTGTAGGGGCTACAGCCCCCACCATTTCAGTAACCACAACTTTGAAGCTGTCACCAAAATAGTTCCATCAAATGGCTCACTGGCCATCTTTCTGTCTCCCTCTTGCTCTACGAATATATACATATAAAAACACACTATATATTATTCTATAGATGTAATTTATATCAGGTATTTATATTTATGAGTGGAAATGATATTCCTTCTGCTTTGCTGCTGTATCCATAGGACCTCCAGACCTTCCCATCTTCCCTGAAACGGAACAATCCTATATATGTGTTGTCTCCCATTAAAGTGGGAGCTCCTTGGGAGCTGGGACTGTCTTACTTTTCTGTTTGTTTCTCCAGCAGGTGGTCCCCAACAAATGCTTAATATGTTTTTTTTTCCTTTCATTCATTCATTCATTCATTCACCTCCAATTTAATATGTCCAAAGCAGAACCCATTACCTCTCCCCCTAACCTCATCCTTCTTCCAGACTTAGCTGTTTCTTTTGAGGACATCATTTTTATTTCAATAATGAAAATGATAAAATTACAAAGAAAAGCAAAACTAGTCCCTGCCGTCAGGGAAAAAGGGAGATGGGGTGAAATAAAAAATAAATACAACCCACACTCCATACATACAAATAAGTCTAGAAGAGGAGCAGGAGCAAGATAAGTGAAAAAATGTAGTTCAAGTAAAATCTCCCAAAGGGGCTTGATAGCCCAAGATTTGAGGATGTACCCTATGAAGCTACCCTTCTAAAACTATAGCTCCCAAGCCTCTCCAGGTATCCTTTCCTTAATATTCTGCCCTTAGAAATACAGTAACAATGAAAACATTCCCTCTGTGAACCTGGGCTCCCTAACTAAAGTATGCAATATTTGTGGGAAGGGTGGGTGTAAGCTTAGAGTACACGGCTAATGTCATAAGGCACAGGGTTAGGGAACGTGTGCGGCCAGAATTACTCAAACCTTTGGAACTGCAGGGCTCTTCTCTCTATTTGGAGTCCTCATAATGTACCACTCATCTCTTGTGAACCCATAGCTAGCTCTCTTCTTTGCTGCCAGGAGCCTTGCTCTCTTTATAGCTTCCTGTGTCCATGGCTATCTAAAATAGGTGCTAGATCTCCCAATCACTTAAACTGACTCTCCAATGTGGGGTTTCTTTCTTGGGTCAGAAGGATCATTATTACCAGCCTATCAATGAGCATTTATTGGACATCTACATACCAGGCAGGCACTGGAAATACAAAGGCAAAAACAATACCTCCTCTATTCTCAAGGACTTTACATTATTTGTATAAGTATAAATAATAAATATAAAAAGGAGGAAGAAAAACCAGAAGAGTGTGATGACTTCTAAAGCCAAGAAGAAAAGATGATTCAGAATGGGGGTGGTTGATAGTATCAGGAAGGAGGTTGAGGACAGAGAAAACAGTGAAGGGCCTGGAGAATTCAGAGACCTCTCTGTCTTTTGACAGTAATTTTAGGGAAGGAAGCCAGGCTGCCAGAGGTGGAGGGGTAGAGGGCACGAAGGATGTGTAAGCATCCAGTGTCAATTATTTCATGAAGTTTGACAGAGAAGAGAAGACAGAACTAGGATGGAACTAATGGAGAAGGAGTTTCAAGGAAGGTTTTGTTTGGTTTAAGGATTGGGGGAAACTCAGCAGATTTATCAGTACATGGCAAAGAGCCAGTGAGGTAGAAGAGATTTTTGGATTATCCAAAGTGGAAAACAAAACATTAGGAGCAAAGAGGGAAAAGGCAATGTGCCATATTTCCTGGGAGGCTTTAACTTCATACCTGATAACATGTCAACATCACTTAAAGATTGCAAAACACTCTTCTGTGACCTTCATTCCAATTCACAGCATGTACCTTAATCCCTCTCTCTCTCTCTCTCTCTCTCTCTCTCTCTCTCTCTCTCTCTCTCTCTCTCTCTCTCTCTCTCTCAATCTCTCTCTCTCGGTTAAAAAAGAAAAAAAGATGACCTCAGATAGATTGGTCAGGACTTTCAAACGAGTTTTTCATTGACGAAAGGCAGTGCTGGATGACTCCGGGTCTAATCTGTTCAATAAGTATGAAGTTCATTATTACATAACTTGGGTTACTATCTTTGACTGCTTAGGGGGGAAAATGAGAGCTGCTAGGGATTGCATCATGGGTCATCACAGATGAAAAGACCTTGTCTGTCATTGAGGACAGGCTTCTGGCAGAGAGGGAAATGCTCAGAAAAAAGACCTCAGGTCTATACATACTCTGGAGAGAGGAGGTAGGCAAGACATTTTGTGCATCATCAGACATCCTGGGTGCAGGCAACATAGTATAAAGGATGGAGAGATGAGCCTGCAGTCAGGAAGACCCAGATTCAATCCTCACTCCTGATGCACATTAGCTCTTTGAGACCCTGGGCAAGTCAATGTATCTCTTCAGGCTTCAGACAGCTCTCTGAGATTGCTCAAATCTAAGCAAATGCTCTTTATTGACAGACTTACTGGGTATATGCTTTACATTTGCTTCTTTAGACATGGTTTATTACCCAAATTGAATGTAAGTTTCTTGAGGGCAGGGGCTGTTTCATCATTTTGTTTTTTATGCACCCAGTGCACAGTATAACGCCTGGCACACCGTAGGTGTTTTATAGGGACATAGAATTGTAGAATTAGATCTGTGAGGGACCTTAGAGTGCACCAAGTCCATGGAGCATGTTTTACAGATGAGGAAACTGAGGCCTGGGACTTGGCTAGAATTGCACAGCTAGTGAGTGAGTGTCTAAGGTGCCATTCAAGCAGAGGGCTTTCTGATTCCCAAACCCAGTCCTCTTTCTCAACTTACTGAATTGAATCCAAGCCATAGCCAGGTACCTATTTACACTGATGGAAAGAGTTCCCATGTCAGCAGATAGATACCTTTTCTGATGAAATGATACATTCTTGATATATTTGCCTATATTTTTCAGATGGTAGATTTAGATCTCAAAAAACCATCCCACGCACATCATGCTACTCAGCAGGGTAGTAAATATTATTAGCAGCAGAGCTCCCAAAATGACCTCAAACCAATATGTCAATTTGCATGTCTTCTGCTCAGCCAGCTGCATAGGCAGTTACCAGTCGTTGGACTCCAATGCCTTCCCCCCCACCCCCCCAACATCTGGGAGTTTCTTTCCCAAGGATTGATCCTGGGAATTATTATACAAAAGGGGAATGTTAGATGGACTCATAATTATGATCCTCTGCTTCCTAGGAGATAAAAACTCTTTCTCCCTCCGTGTCCTTTGGGAGGGTTTTTTCCTTCTTTTTTCTTTTTCTTCTTCAAAAATGAGCAATATTTTCAATTTGTCTCCCTCTGAGATCTCCAAGCCAGGATGACTAATCAGGCTTATTTCTAAGTATTCTGGTCATCTTTCATCTTCTTGATGTCCTTCTTGACCCTAGAATGTCAGTTTTATTTTTTATTCATAGCTTTAGAACCATCATTTTATGCTCAAGGCAGCCAGCCCCAGCTGGGAAGCTAAAAGCCAAGCCAGTTACCATCTTCCCCACCTCCCCTCCAACTATTAATTGAACCCTGACCTTATCTTCTTTACTAAAACCCAGCAATTTCTGCAGGAACACTTAAAATTCAATTTAATAAACATTTATTCAGCACATACTGATTGCCATACCTGATACTAAACAGTTGGGTTTCAAAATAAAAATGAAGACAGTGTTTGCCTTCATGGAGCTTATGCTCTGCTTTTATTGCTGTTCGGTTGTTTCAGTCCTGTCCGATCCTTCATAGCCCCATTCAGAGTTTTCTTGGCAAAGATACTGGAGTGGCTTGTTATCTCTTTCTCCAGCTGACCTTACAGATGAGGAAACTGAGGCAAACAGGGTTAAGAGGCTTGTCCAGGATCACACAGCTACTGAGTATCTGAGGAAAGATTTGAGTTCAGATCTTCCTGATTCTAGGATCAACACTGAACCACTTAGCCGCTTTGATCTGCTAGTGGGCAATCTTGCAACTTTCAAATTAATAAATTTCAAACCAAATATTATCGAATAGGATGGTGGCTGAACCTGTGATTTTGTTGGTTCAGGAACTCCCAAATAAGGAAACTCCCTCTACCAATGGACCTTTTCTACAACTTATAGAACAGTAGTTACAAACTCGATTGCAAATTGGACCATCAAAACCTACATAAGAGCTCCCTATCCACTTGGAAAAATCACATTATCTACATTTAATTTGTTCAATATTTCCCAATTATATGTTAATCTGGTTCTGCTGTAATCAGGAGCTTTGTGGTCATTTGTTTGACACCTCTGACCCTGAGAGGGTAAGTGTTTTACTTGGGATTATATAGCTAGGCTACTTCAAAGGCAGAACTTGAACCCAGGTCTTTAAGTCTCTGTCCACCTCTCCAGTCTACCTCATTCTGGCCAATGGTATAGGCTAAAAGATAAACATTAGACTGACATCACTCCCCATTTCTTGTTGTTGTTTTTTTAATCTATAAGAAGTCACAGACTTTGGAAATGAAGGGGAAATGTTGAGAAGAGCCCATAGCATCAGCTAAAAATGGACATGAGATTCAGTACTGGTCTCCTAAGTTTGGGAGCATTTTTTAGTTTGTCCCTCCTCCCCCAACACATATCTGAGCAGGGAGTAGACCAGTGAAGGTTGTGGAAGGGAGCCTTCAGCTTTGCTTTCAGATCTCATAAAAGAAAGGACAGATTTTCACTGCAAATTAGAGCAATTGGACTAAATGATGGTCTATTAATAAATCAGCGAACAATTTCGTTTCTTTCCCTGCCGCGCTAAAATATCGAGCCGCTGTCTACTCTTCAATGGGGTTCTCCAATGTGCATTTCCCAATCCGGGATTCCTGTCAGATGTCCCGATGCTGGTAGCGTGTCAGTTGGGCTTCCTGGAAACATCTCTGATACAAACACAGGGACATATTTGGTGTTGGAGGTTGTGGCACTCTGTGCTCCTAAACACACTGGCTTACTTATCCACTGAGAGAAGATGCAACCCAGGAAGTTGTTGGGTAGAAATTTGGTGTGGTGAAAACAAATCATAAAAGTACTTTATTTCAGGGTAACATGTCTGCCTTCTCCCATCTCAGAATTCTCTTTTGTTCTGCCAGGAAGGGACTAGCCCTTCTCAGGCTCCATAACTCTTTATCAAGTTGGAGAAGCATGGCGGTTGAGTTGTAAGAGCCAATGGAGAGTTCCTATAAGTGGCTACTTGTAGTCCTAATGGGAGCAAGAGTCTTTCTTTCACTTTTAGTTTTCTGTTAGGAGCTTTCAAAAACAAGGAGAGTGGGGGGGGGGGGCAGCTGGGTAGCTCAGTGGACTGAGAACCAGACCTAGAGACAGGAGGTCCTGGGTTCAAATCTGGCCTCAGCCACTTCCTAGCTGTGTCACTTGACCCCCATTGCCTAGCCCTTACCACTCTTCTGCCTTGGAGCCAATACACAGTATTGACTTCAAGATGGAAGGTAAGGGTTTAAAAAAAAAAAACAAAAAAAAAAACAAGGAGAGTGGCCTGGGTTTCTAGACTGGTGTTCCTTGGAGTGGGCCTTATTTCTCTGGCCATAGTCCTAGGTCTAAAGTCAGGAAGACTTGAGTTCCAATCTGGTCTCTGGCACTGGCTGAGTAACCCTGGGCAAGTTACCTAACCTTATTTTTTATCAGTTTCTTCATTTGTAAAATGAGCTGGAGAAGGAAAACGTTCCAGTATCTTTGCCAAGAAAACCCCAAATGGGGGTTTTCGTTTTTGATATTATTAAAATGAGTATTCCCTTACAACAGAGACCAATATGGAAGTGTGCTTTGCATAATAATATATGTATAATCCAGATCAAATTGTTTACCATCTCCAAGATGGGGGAAAGGAGAGAGGGAGAGAGACAATTTCAGTCTTATAATTTTGGAAAATGTATGTTGAAAATTATTATGACACGTAATTGGGAAAATAAAAGATCATTGAATATAAATAAAGAAAACCACAAATTGGGTCACCAAGAGTTGGCCATGACTGAAATGACTCAATAACAACAGCAGCAAAAGAAAGGAGAATAATAACATTTTAATGAGACTCAGTCATGGCAGAGCCGGGTATTTCTGGGGAGGCTGGCTACCTGAGTGGATTTTCTAGGGGTATATATTTGTGTTTCCTGCATTATTCTGTATTATAAGCTGTCTAAGACCTCAGGGAGGGAAGGGAATAGGAATAAACATTCATGAAGCACCTACAATGTGCCAGTCTCGATGCTAAGAGTTTTATAAATAGTTGATCCTCAGAATAATCCTGGGAGGCAGGGGCTGTGATGATCCCCATTTTCCAGTTATTGTTGTGGTTTTTGTCATGAGCCTCTTTGGTAATCTGGGAAAGCCAATGGACCTGTTCTCTGAGATGTTTTTAAATGCAGAAAATAAAATACACCGGATTACAAAAGAAATCAATGAGATTAAGATAGTTTGTAGAAAGGATGACACGATCGTGTGTGAACTAGCAGCAGATGTAATAACTATAATAATTTTGAAGTAGCAGTAAGCAAAAATGATGTTTCCAGATATCTGCAACAATTACTGTATATGAAAATGCTGTATCTGTCATTTCTCTTGATAAAAAAGTCACAGGTACTGCTGCGACTGCTGTGGTTTGTTGGAGACACTCAGAATTGGAGGAGGTGCTACATTTCTGGTAGTTAGGGTCATGAAGGGAAAGATGTCAAATTTTTTCCAATACAATGACACAAACCCCAAACATTGGATTAAGAAACCCTGCTTTAGAGACTGAGCTACTGGAGGGGGAAATGACTGTCTTCTAGTCAGCTGTGCTCTATGGTTCCTAGTGGGCACTGACCCATGGCATTTATATGCATCCCATGTCCCATTGGTAGAATATTGCTAATTTGCAAATGGGCATATGTGCCCGCAGATTACCCAGTCAGATAGTTCTAGCCCAATTCAGAGAAATGATTGCCATCCAATTAGAGCACACAACATTTTTAAGTGCTGGCTATATAATCAGTAGAAGTTGAGGTATGCAGATATTGAGGGAGCTGCTTGGTGACTTGAATAATGAATAAAACAGCGAACTTATTAGAAGATGCTTAGAACTTTAGAAACTTTGCTTTGATGAGAGAAAGGGGGAAGGAGGAGAATTCATTACTAGGGACTTGTTCCAGGATTTGTTCCTTCTGCTTAATTTAAATCCCAGCTAGTAGTCTTAATGGTTTTTAATGGCCCTAAATGGTTCTCTAAATGGAGCATGGCTGACCAGGGCAATTTCCTCACTTTTAGGAAGCTCACATGGCTCTAAGATGTAGTGGTTCCATGAATGAGACCAGATTGGTAGGCAAGGGATCTGCGTTTGAATCCTGATTCTGTCTCTTAATATCTATTTGCTTTACCTTTCTGGATTTCGGATTCTTTATATATAAAATGAAAGAATCTTTCAGATTCTGTTCTTTGATGGCAGGACTTCTTCTTGTCTTTTCTTCCCTTTCCCATTCCCTCCTCTCTTCTCCTCTCCTCTTTTCTTTCTTTTTTTCCTTCCCATTCCTATTCTCATCACCCCTTAGGCAGTGCCATCCCCACCACTTCCCCCTCACCAGTGCCGTATTGATGCCAGACTTGGTGTGAAAGCTTTATCACTTTTGTTGCCCAGAGCTCTCAGACATTTAGTTCATCAGCCTCAGTCTCCCCACCAGCAGGGACTACAGGCTTATAGCACCACACCTGGCATCCCATTTCTACCTCCATTAGATATGCCAGCCACCCTCAAAATATTAATTGTTAAAATAATATTTATTTTCTCCCATTACATGTAAAAACATAAAAATTTTAATTTGAGAAACTTTCCCAGTACGGTGCTTATTTAATTTTAATATATGATAATATCAAGTCAAAGCTCCAACAGAAAAGAAACAGTGCCCACAGCCAACTCTGACTCTCTTCTTCCTAATTTTCTACTTCCATCTTTTCCCAGCTCTGGAGAATCTCCTGGCTTTTAAACTCATCTACTCGCTGCCTCCATCAGCTTTGGCCACTGGGAGTGCATATCCCCCATGTAGACACACTGAGGTGGAGTGGTATCTACTGCTTCCTATAAGCCAACCTTCATGTCTTAAATGAATTCAATCATGGAATCCTTTGGGGACTCATATGTATTAGTGAAATCTGCAAGTGCTGGTTTGGTCATTTGGGGCTTTATAGAATGCCTGTGGGATAAAGGACCAGAGCCGATTTTTTTTTTGAAAATAGAAAAAGAAGTCTTTAATGCCAAGTAATCTCCAAGTTTAATATTTGAATTTTAAAATTAAATTTAAATTATTTTAGCTTTTGCATTCCTAGAGAATCTTGCATTGACAATTTTAGTACACAGTGTCTTAGAATTAGAAAATTTCCCACCAAACTCTAATCACATCACAAGCTCTGGAGATGAACATCTAGAAAACACTGCCCTAGACAAATCCACACGTGGTTATATGTGCCATTTTAATAAGAAACGAAAGCAGAGGAAAACAATCCAAGTACAAGCAGGATCATGTGAGAAATGGCAGTGTTCCTTCCTCATCCTTCCAGATGGGATAGAGCCCTGCTACATATGAGTTTTTGAACTGACCCCAGGCTGAGCAAAGCTCTTTAAACTGTGAGCCTAAGGAAGGAAGTTGGTTGGCATCACTTCCAAGACTGGTGATCATGTTCAGGACTTCCCAACATGTGTCTCCTAGCTGTATCAGTTTTTTGTGGGGCCAATTATCTTTCTCTAGGACTCATGACTGCTCATTATTTCCACTGTGGTTTCCCTTAATCCCTGGACCCACAGTGAGGAGGGCAATTTCTCTAGACCTTTGGCCATTAGGTCATCATCTGCTTACATCTCTTGACCCTTTCGGAGGTCTCTGTGACTGTGACTCCTGAAAGTACTGCTCTGACCTTTGGACTATCGACTTCTTTTCTCTTCAGTTTGTTGGAATTCCATTTACTAGTCAGTTGTCAGACCCTGAGTCTAGAAAGTAAATGATGACGGGCTCTTCTGTTTACTTTGAGCTAGCCACACTTTTTTTTTCTGTGATCTTTTGGGATAGCAAATCCAAACGTCTCTCTCTGAGCGTATCTGAGTTATATCAGCTCCATCCATCTTCCAGAGGACTCTGGCTCTTCTTTTTTCTTTTTTTCTCCCAAGCCCTTACCTTGTGGGCAAAAATCAATATTATGTACTGGTTCCAAGGCAGAGGAGCAGTAAGGGTTAGGAAATGAGGGTTAGGTGACTTGCCCAGGGTCACACAGCTTGGAAGTGTCTGAGGCTAGATTTGAACCTAGGATGTATCAATCCAATGAACCACCTAGCTACCCCCCAAGGCTCTTCCCTTTTTGAAGCCTTGATAGCCTTTTTGGGCTATCAGTTAAAGTTCTTTGTCTCTCAGGGATACCAAGGACGCAAGGCTTATTTGGCTTACTAGGGCTGATGGGCATTTCCCAAACTTAGGGAAAGACCAAGCTACGTTAGTCCACTCTGCCCATTTCCCCACATCCTGACCTTTGATGAATTATAGCTCAGGTGCCCTCAATGAGAAGCCTGGCTTTCTAAGATCACATAATTGCAGTTTTACAATAATAAACAAACATGGCTATCATTATGTCAGCCTGAAATTTTTTCTCCTCAACCAAATTTTCAACTAAGTAGGAAATTGTTATTCTCACTTAAAAATTGTTAAAGCAACTCATTTCTTTCTTCTTCTTTTTTTTTAACCCATAAAGCAGTTTGCAAACCTTTAAATGTTATGTAAAGGTCAGATAATTATTAATTTAAAAAAAAAACCTTACCTTCCATCTTGGAGTCAATATAGTGCATTGGCTCCAAGGCAGAAGAGTGGTAAGGGCTAGGCAATGGGGTTTGTCAAGTGACTTGCCCAGGGCCACCCAGCTGGGAAGTAGCCAAGGCTAGATTTGAACCCAGGACCTCCTGTCTCTAGGCCTGGTTCTCAGTCCACTGAGCTACCCAGCTGCCCCCGAAAGCAATTCATTTCTTAAAAATGATGGACATTTTTATAGCCACTTAAGCCTTTTTCTAGTGTTTGTAAGGCACTTTTCATATGTTGTCTCATTTAAACCTCACAAGTTGGGGAGGTAGGGGCTCCAGGTATTTGAATGTCCATTTTACAGATGAAGAAAGTAAGACTGAGCACGACAGGTATACAGCCAGCACTGTCAGTAGCAGGATCGACAATAACAACATAAATGTCATATGGCTGCTTTAACTAAAAGACTCTCTCTTCCTTCCCAGTAATTCCTTTTCTATCCATCCCCAATCTTTCCTGGTACCAAAGGTGTACAGTTGACAAAACCTGATCTGTTAGCCATGACTGATAGTCTGAACCCTATTCTGCAGAGGTAGGATGTGGACGTGGGTCTTCCTGATTCCAAGACCTGCTCTAATGGCAGGTGGTAAAGGTGGTAATGCAGTGGTTAGAGTGCTAGTCAGGAAGACCTGAGTTCAAATCTGGACTCAGATACTTCCTAGCTATGTGACCTTGGGCAAGTCACTTAACCACTGTCTGCCTCAGTTTCCTCAAGTGTAAAATAAGGATAATAACAGCATTTACCTATATATAGGGTTATAAGAATCAACCGAGATAATGTTTGTAAAACAGTTAGCACTGTACCTGGCAAATAGTAGGTGCCTTATAAATGCTTATTTCCCCCAGTCTGTCTTCTTTGTGGCTTAGTTCTTAGTTAAAAAAAAAAAACTGAAAAGAAGAGATTAATTAAAACTACTTTAAACTTTAAGAAAGCTACAAAGGTAGGGAATGTAATTGCTTCATGTTATTGAATAACAATTCAGAAAAAGGTTTCATGTCTTAATTACAATAAAATACTTATTTGCCTTACACACAGATGTAACATTTGCATAATAATGGCACCCGTGGGGAAGGAAGAAGAGGGTTTTTTTTTTTTTTTTGGTGAGTTCTAGCTGAGTTTTCTCTGGAAGGGACAGCATTACAGAAAAGGAGCCATGACACGGGGACTGGAAGCTTTGAAGCATTTCTTAGAAAGACGGGCTTTGAAGAAAACGATTTCAAAGAATCCACTTACAGAACAATACTTTAATCATTTACAACCAGGGCAGCTTGGGGCAAAAGTGTGAACTTTGGATACTTCTACCAAACGATGGACTTTGCCTCTCCAGAGGCAGCTACTAGGTGGCTTAGTAGGGAAAATACAGTATGTTTGGAGTTCAAATCCTACATCAGATCCAGTGTGGCCACTGGCAAATTATTTTCTCTGATCTGAGCTTCAGCTTTTGCCTTGGTAAAGTAGAGGTAATGGTGCTTCCCAGGCTTGTGGTGAGCCTCAAATGGCACAATGGGGTGCTTTACAACCCCCTTTTCCCCCAGTAATGTCTGACTCTTCATAACCCCATCAGGAGTTTCCTTGACAAAGATACTGGAGCACTTTGCCATTTCCTTCTCCAGCTCATTTTACAGATGAAGAAACTGAGGCTAACAGAGTTGTGACTTGTCCAGGATCATACAGCTAGTAAGTGTCTAAATCCAGATTTGAACTGAGGTCCTCCTGACTCTATGCTGGCTACTCTATCCACTTTGCCTCTTTGCTGGTACCATAAGGTACCATATCAATGCTAGCCATCATTATTGCAATACTGCTGATGCTAAAGTCTGAGAATACAATCTGGGAATCCAAGGGAACCCCACTAGACTTCAGTGTCTCTGAAGCCACTGTTTTTTTCATTATAAAAAAGGCTATGTGGCTATAAAAATGTCCATCATTTTTAAGAAATGTATTGCTTTAACAATTTTTAAGCGAGAATAACAATTTCCTACTTAACTGAAAATTTGGTTGAGGAGAAAGAATTTTGGGCTGACATGTTTATAGCCAGGCTTTGGATTTGAGTTCAAGTTCAGTGACCTTAATTTATTACCTTTTATAATACAATATACCACATTACTACCTTGTGTTTGGTAGCATAGGCTCTTTTTAATGTACATGTTCTCTCCTTTAAAAGGACTGTGAACTTCTCAAGGGGAGGAATTGTTTCATTTTGGAGTCCCTTAAGTGAGATGAATGATTATTAAACAACAACAACAACAAAAAAAAAACAATACAGCAGCTATAGCTTACCTTTCATGGGGAGGGACAGTATAAGAGAAATACAGCAATCAGCCCAGAGCCAGGAAGACCTGAGTTCAAGTCCTTCCTCAGATACTGTGTAATTGTATGACTGCTAACTTCTCTCGGTCTCAGTTTCCTTGTCAGTCAATGGAAATGACCATAGCATCTACCTCCCAGGATCAAATCAAATAGGATTACAGGAGCATAAATTTTAGAGCTGGAAGACTATCATAATGATCAAGCCCAAGTTTCTCTGACCTCCCAAGTCCAGTACTCTGAGCGCTCTCACCTGTGTAAAGGAAGCCTTGCATATTAGCTTTCTAAGTGATGGTTAATGTTATTACTATTAATTTTGCCTTTGTACCAGCTCCCACTCTGAATTCTTGCACACCTTAACGACTAATAGAAATGTTATTGATGATCATCACACACACACACACACACACACACACACACACACACACACACATAGTGGCTCAGAAAAGGCAGTTAATAAATGGTCATTGATTGATTGGGTATTTGATAAGTAAGTCATGAAAAGTGAGAAGTTAATTGCCACTGTCTGGATGAGTAATGAATAATGACGTGTCCTGGGTGATGCTGGGCTCTCGTTTAGATATTTCTCTGTAAAATGGATTTCTGGCTTTGAATGCCCCTCCTCCCACCCTATTTCATTTGGACTTTTGTGAAAATGCCTTAACTTTGCCTTGACTGGCCAATTAGACTGTACATTTTCTGATGGAAGGAGCCACATTCTATCACACGGTCAGCCTTGATAGTTCTTCGGTGGAAGGAACAGTAATTACTAGAAAGGATATCAAGACCCAGTCCCTGCCCTCAAGGAGCTTCCTGTCTAATTAGAGAGAGATGTATCTATGAAAGGATATCAAAGAATGTAAGACCTAGATGCCAAATAAGACGGTCTACGCATAAGGTGACATTGGAGTTCAGAGAAGGCACCGGTTCCTGTGTTCTGGGCTGGACTGGTCTAGAATGGGCTGGACTTTACAGGGATCAGAGGATTAGAGATGAACCTTGAATTTCTTTATTCCACAAACAGTATAATGCACCCATTGAGCAAGTAATAAATAATGGCTGAATATCATTAAAAAATTCCATTACTTCATTCTGCAAACATATTAAATAAGGCTCTCTAGCAGAGTGCCATGTTTTGGGCCAGTAGACTTGGGTTCAGCTCCCAGCTTTGACTCTTAGAATCTTATGTAACGAAAAGCTACTTCCTCTCTGGAGAGTCTCCATTTTTCTATCTGTAAAATGGGGATATTAATATTTGTTCTATCTATCTACAGGTGTATAAATCTTAAACTGACATAGAATTTTGAGTTATTTATACTATTATACACAAAGGACCTGGTGAAGATGCAAATGAGTAAGACATGGTTCCCATATGTCAAGATGTTTATAATTTACAAAGCCGATTTAGCAGCATATTCCAATGAATGAAGCATAAGAGAAATGTAGCTATGACACCACCATAAGCATAAACTTTAAAATACTTCTTAGACAGATCCTATACATGTCTGATTGCTTTAGAGAGAGGCGTATCATCACTCCTTTCAGGTTTTTTTTTGGCTTTTAAACTGCTAATTTATTTTATTTTGTTTTTTGAAAGATATGATTACATTATGTACAACTCAGTTGCTTGCATTGCAACTACAAAATATTTTGGAGTTCTTGGAAGAAAAAAAGACTAATAAATGTGTTTGACTGCTAAGCAAAAAAGGGAAGGAAGGAAGGGGAGAGAGAGAGAGAGAGAGAGAGAGAGGTAGAGAGAGAGAGGGAGGGAGGAAGAGAGAGAGACAGAGAGAGAAAGAGAGAGAGAGGGAGGGAGAGAGAGAGGAAGAGAGAGAGAGAGAGAGAGAGAGAGAGAGAGAGAGAGAGAGAGAGAGAGAGAGAGAGAGAGAGAGAGAGAGAGAGATAGAGAGAGAGGAAAGAAGGAAGGAAGGAAGGAAAAAAGGAAGAAAAGAAGAGAGGAAGGGAGGAGAGAAGGAAGAGGCAGAAGTTAGTCTATCTATGAACAGAAAAACTCAACCAAGGACACCAGCCAAAGTTGGGACCTAGCCTCTTCCTTCCCCCATGTTGATGTGTCTGTAGCACTGACACGCCGATGCCTACCTTATAAAAGTGTCACACCAGAAATAGACAAGCATGAAAAAGCAAGGCAAAGGGGAGCAGCCATGGCTGAAACAAACGGCAAGGGGAGGAGATGCTCAGGCTGGTTTGCTGGATGCTTGACTCCAGATTGATGAAGGCAGGAGCAATAAGAAACATCCCTAGAGCTGTCAGGAAGAGCGCCACGGGATGAGATCTGGAAGCCTCACACAGGAGGCTTTAACGAGGATGCTAACTGTCATAGCAAGCAGCATCGGGGCACAAAGAGAAGCCAAAGGAAAACTAATTGCACATCGTTATCTCCCAATTTATTGGAGCAGAAAAACCCCTTTCAACCCCCAAAACATCAAATCATTTAAGAAAGATGACTTGTTCTGAAGCTCTGCCTCAGGCCTGTCGATCCGCCACACATATCAAAGCTGGTCTTGTTTATTGTTGTGTGTTTATAAAATGTGCCAGGGCTTCCCTTCAGGCCCCTGAGCTTGTACACACAATCCCACTATTAAAGCAGGCACAGTTCCCCGATTCTCTTGCTGGGCTCACTTTCTTATCTGTGACTCTTTCAGTCCCTTTTTATACCAGTTGCAGCTCTTCGTTGCTGCTAATTTTTTTTTGTTTGCTCGGTATTCTTTATTTGTTATTCTCTCTCCCTCTCCCCCTTCTTCTCCTTTACAGCTTGGAAAAATAGCATCCCATCTCCTTTTGCCTGCCTTTTGTGGGCTCCCCATGATGGTCTCTGTGCCCAGGCTCCATTCTCATCTCTTGCTTTGGTTTTCCTTGGACAGGCATTGGATTGTCTTCTTGACACCGCCCCCTCCTCCTGCCCTCTCAGTGCCTGCCCTGTCACTCTCTCACCACCAAAATCTCTTTGTGCTTTATTTTTTCCTACCTGAGGTAGCCTCTGCCTCCACTCTTCTAGTGAGTAATTAGCATGTTGGTCATGTTTCAAATAATTTACAAAAACAATACAAAAATGCTATCTCAATACAGTGGATAGAACATTGGGTCTGAGGCCAGAAGCCTTGGGTTCAAATCTTACCTCTGATGATACCTTTGTGACCCTGGACAAGTCATTTAATTTCCCTGGGCCTCAGTTTCCTCATCTGAACAAATAAGGGATCTATCATCTGTGATCCCCTTTGTAAAGTGGAGGAAGGGGTCTCCCCCTTGCTCATTATCTCAGTGAGTTGGATTCCATGGCTTCTTGGGTCCCTGATTCAGCTTGAGATCAGAGATTCTGGCTCTCCCTCTTACTAGTTGTGTAACTTAGGGCTGGCCTCAGTTTTCTGAGACAACTCAAGTACTGGACTAGATGGCCTCTAAGGTCTCTTCCAGCAATATATCTAATTGTATTTTTTATTTTTAGTTTTTGTAAAAAATTCTATACTTCCTTCCACCCCTCCTCTACCTGTTGAGAAAGCAAGAAATATTACTTTCTTGTTTTCATTTTTCAGTTGTATCCAATTCTTTATTACCCTATTTGTGATTTTCTTGGCAAAGATCATAGAGCGACTTTCAATTTCCATCTCCAACATATTTTCTTGATGAGGAAACTGAGGCAAACAGGGTGAAATGACATGCTCAGGGTCATCCTGTTAGTAAGCATCTGAGGCCAGTCTTCCAAATTCTAGGACCAGTACTCTACCCACTGAGCCACCTATCTGCCCAGGAAATATGATCCATACCCTTTATACATATGAAATTATGCCAGATCTATTTCCACATTAGCCATGTTGCAAAAGAGGAAAAAAGAAGCAGCCAGAAAAAATAAAACAAAAAATGTGCTTCAATCCGCAATCAGAATTTATCGGTTCTCTAGGAACAGATGGCATTTTTATTGGGAATCATTGGGAATCATTTTGGATAATTGTATTGATTGGAGTATATCTGTGATCTTATTGGATGGTTCTCTCTCTTTCTTATTAAATCCTTCAGAGAATGTTGGGTGGTTTTGCATCTTAGACACCCTGTTGGAGGAGAACCTATAAGAGTAATTTTTGCTGAAAAAAAAAGAAATATTAAAAAACAATAATTGAGAAATTGCATGTGGATGCTTCATGTACAGGTTCCCTTCCACATCCTGGGAGTTAGGGGAACCGTGCCCTGTTAATGAAGAGTCAATGGGATAGGAAAAGGCTAAGTGTCTTGTTTATGACCATAGAGGGGAGTGTTAGAGACAATTTGAAGTGAGATTTTCTGGAAGATCCAAGGAAAAATGTTTAGTCCTTCCTTCATACCAGAGAAGCTGAATGATTTTTTTTTCTTTTTCTTTCATGAGATGATGATGGTACCTTCTATGCATTTGTGAGTTACTCATCTTTTCAAGATAGCTCTACATTTCTAGCCTTTGTCATCTGCTGGTTTTCACGTTCTATTTGCAAATTTCACCTTTTTACTTATTTCAACTTTTGAAAAAGGAAATTGTAGGGGGTGGATGGAGAGCCAGACCTAGACACCGGAGGTCCCGGGTTCAAATATGACCTCAGACACTTCCCAGCTGGGTGACCCTGGGCAAGTCACTTAACCCCCATTGCCTAGCCTTCACCGCTCTTCTGTCTTGGAACCAATACACAGTAGTGATTCTAAGACAGAAGGTGAGGGTTTTTAAAAAAAGGGAAATTGTATATATTTATATTAAAAGAGAAGAAACATTGATACTGTATAGTACTATACATATATTTTATGCATTTCTAAGTTTCTGAACTTGTTTTATATCATCTTCTGGCCTTTGTGTCATCTGTGGCTTCCAGAAAACTCCCCCCAAATTCCCATTTAATCTCTTACGCCAACCTTCAGTATCTCAAAGCCACAATGGGGAAAGTTGTGACGTGAACGAGACACCTGCATTTTCTCTGCTATCCAGTTGCTAAGTTACCTCAGCTTTAAATCTATGATAGGATGTAATCCATTTGGCTTTAAACCTTTATCCTAGAATAAAATTCTTTTGATTTTCCAATAAATGAATGAGCAGTAATTAGTTTTTGCAGGCACACTACCATGAAAAAATCTGCTAGCTTTTACTGTGACTTCATAGTAAAACTTCCACTTGATCTCTCTCTGATTTGATTGTGGTTGGTCCCCCTTCACTGACAGTAATACTTTGCTTTAAGGTTTGCAAATATTATACAATTTCTTTTACAAATATTATCCAATTTGATCCTCATAACAACAACCATGGGACGAAAGGTCTATCATTATTCTCATTTCACAAATGAGGAAATTTAGGCCTCAGTGGGCACCTCTGTATTATCCTAATTTTATAGGAAAACACTGGCTTTTGATGTTGATTTCATTAGCTTATGATCTGGTGTGTGGGTCTGGACCTATGATTTGATGATGTGGTTTTCGTTGATAAAGACCTGGTTTGGAAATGCCGCCCTCCGATGCAAATTGGAAACATCCCTAATTTCTAGTTTTAGAGAGTTGATTGGGGTAGAAGAAGGCTAAATGCCTTGGTTATGGCCATACAGAGCAGTGTGAGAGGCAGAATTTGAAGTGGGGTTTTCCAGAGACCAAGACCAGGACTTTATCCACTATTCCATCCTGTCCCTCATTTCACTTCTGTAGGTCTCAGTTTCCCTTCTTCAATCAGTCAGCAAGCATTGATAAGTGCCTAGAACCTAGGTGGCACAATAGAAAAGACTTGGAAGACCTCAGTTCACATCCTGCCTCAGACACTTATGATAGTATGACTATGAGAAAGTCTTTAAACTCTTGGACTCAATGATCTCCTCTTTGGAATGGAGATACTACCTACTTTACAAGGGTGTTGAAAGGATCAAGTGAGATGGCATTTGTAAAGACATTTGAAAACTTTAATGAGCTCTATAATTGTGCCAGGTACTGCCCATGGCACTGAGGGAATGCAGAGACAAAAATGAAATGGAAGAAATGAAGGTATTGGACGATATCATTAACATGGCTCCATCTGATTCTAAATCTATACTCCTCTTATATTGCAACATAGGGCAACTAGGTAGCACAGTGGATAGAGTACTGGACCTGGAGTCAGGAAGACCTGAATTCAAATGTGAGGTGAAACATTTACTAGCTGTGTGACCTTGGGCAAGTCACTTACTCCCATTTGCCTCCATTTCTTTATCTATAAAATGAGCAGGAGAAGAAAATAGCAAACCATTCCAGTACCTTTGCCAAGAAAGTTCCAAATGGGCTTACAAAGAGTTGAATACAACCGAAAAAGATTCAACAGCAACAACATTGTGACATATCACCAAACCCTCTTGGGTCCTCTCCAGTTTGGTGTAGACCAAATTAGAGCATTCATGCAGCTGACTTAACCTTGAAGAGCTGCAGGATCATCTCCACCTCCATGATGGAGGATCAAAGGAAGACTTTCCAAAGGGAGAGTTGTGTTACTCCCAAACGTAGAAGAAAGTCATTGCTCGAGAAAACGTTTGCATTTTTCCTGTACTCCATTCTTTACGTTGTTGCTCCTTTAATCCTCTGATTGTGATGATTTGGGTCTTTTTCTTTGGCAAGGGGCTACAAAGTAAGAAATTGCTATTCAGTTGAATGGGTTAAGTAAGCCATGCATTCAATAACCTCCCCTTCTTGAAGATAATCTCATGGTGTAACATACAGTCATGTTGGAGAGTTTGGATGGCTGAATGAAAGCCACCATGAGAGAAGCCATTCCATGGTCTCCTTCATCTTGACGGTGCTTTGGATTTCCATAGTGTATTTTGTTTTGTTTTCTTGCATGGCTCCATAGGCGTTGTGTCCTCAGAAAAATTGGGGAAGTCAAGTCAGAGATGAAAAGGTATGCTTTGAATGACACTTTTAATTCTCTTTTATTCAGTCTCATTTTAGTTCTCAGAAGTGTTATCTATATCATTTAGCCTCAAGGTAAATGGGTCAAATATCCTGCCAGTTGGGGGAAGATATGGGCGGGTTGGAAAGCTTGAGGAGGACGGCAACTTAACCCCTTTGATGAAAGTGGCATTGAGCAAGCAGCCGGGGTGGAACATGCTGTCTTTTGAAATCATTGTATCTGGCTGACTTTTTCTAGGGACAGCAACGTCCAGACTTGTTTTATAATCTGACTGTGTCTCCTGTGACACTATCAGAGACAAGACTTGAACACGGCTCTTCCTAATTCTGAGGTCAGTTCTCTACCATTCAATGTTTCTTTTAAATAGTTTTTCACTAGAGCCAAATGTCTTATTTTTCCTTTTTTTTGTCTAAATCATGGAATTTGTGCCTGTCTAGTTAATAAGTACCCAGAGAAAAGATAACCTTGGGGCAGCTGGCACTAAGAGGACTTAATCAGAGAGTAGCTACAATTTAAACTTCAGGAAGGAAAGAAGATAAAATCAAAGGGTATTTATTATATTATGTAGGCTGCAAATTATGGACATGTGGAATCTGGATTCCAGAACTGGAAGGGGCTTTAGAAGTGAAATAGTCCAAGATCTGATTTTACAAGTAGAGGATACGGAGGTCTAAGAAGTGACATTGCTAGGTGCCCAGGTCATGGCTATAGTAATGGCAGAGAAAAGATTTGAATTCATTTTTCTTGCCCCCCCCCAAGAACTGTGTTCTATTTTTATCATTGTTCCTTCAGCTGTTTTGTTGTTCAGTCATTTTGTGGTCTATTGGGGATTCTCTTGGAAGAGATACTGGAGGGGTTTGCCATTTCCTTCTCCAGCCCATTTTACAGATGAGAAAACTGAGGCAGACAGGGTTAAGTGACTTGTCCAAGGTCAAACTGTCTGAGGCCAGATTTGCACTCAAATCTTCCTGACTCTGGGCCCAGTATATTATTTACTGCTTCAAGCTATACTACATATTATATATGGGAAAGTGAGATCATAATGGCATGGTCATAGAAGATAGTCACTGTACAGGAGTAGAGATTATGTTTTCTCTAAGTACTGCTTTCCTTCTGTTGGATATTTCCAAATTAACCTGTAAAGGACTTATTTGTTTGTAGCTGTTTGCATGTTGTCTCTTATCTTTAGACTGTGAACTCTTTGAGAGCGGAGAATGTTAAGTGTGTGTGTGTGTGTGTGTGTGTGTGTGTGTGTGTGTGTGTGTGTGTGTGTGTTTGGGGGGTGAAGCTTCATATTTCTAGTGCTTACTTTCCATGGTGCTTAATAAATGCTTATTGACCAACTGGGAAGGACATAAATAGAAGATAGGCAAATGGCTGTGATATCTAAATAGCTCCCAAATGAGCCTGAGTATAGAGCTGAAGGGGGCTTCAACTTTATTTTAAACTCTCATTTGATATCGAGCCAATTATGTCTCTGACAGATGGTAAATCTTGAATATTGCTCCGTAATAGGAATATTGTCACTTTTCAGAGTAACCTATTCCATCTTTGTTGTTTGTTGGTGTTCAGTTGTTTCCATTCTGTCCGACCCTGTTGGAGTGTTCTTGGCAAAGATACTGGAGCGATTTGCCATTTCCTTCTCTAACTCATTTTATAGTTGGGGAAATTGAAGGGGAAAGGATCAAGTGACTTGCCCAGGGTCACACAGCTAGTAAATATCTAAGGCCACATTTGAACTCAGGTCTTCCTGACTTCAGGCTTGTTGTTTTATCCACTGTGGCCACTTATCTACCCATTCAATCTTTGGACAGCTCCAGTGGTTTGTTTTTTCTATACTGACAAAATCGCTGGACTTCTAATGCCCACCCCTGTAATTCTGCCTACTGGGGCAAGAATAACAATATTCAAATAGGCTTCAGCAAACTTACCTTTTAAATGTTAAAATACAATTTGATTGCCTTCTCCCTAAATCTCCTCAATCAATTCCTCTGATCATTCCTCATTTCTCCATATGACATACTTTCTAGATCATGATGAAATCATCCAGGACAGCTTCTCCTGAATGGACCATTTCCAAGATCTACTTTCCAATAGGGATAGGGACAGAGGTTGGACCTCTGATTTCATTGGTATGGGGAATTCCCAGGTAGGAAACTCAATTGATCTATGCAGATCATCATCTTCTCTGTGATGAGGCAGTCTTAGAGAATAACTAGGGGACAGTGAAAAGTGCCTACCCCCATAACACAGTCTGTACAAGTCACAGGCAGGACTTGGAAGCAGATGATCATCACCACCACCATACTGCTTCTCAGCTTGTCAATGTCCCTATTAAAATAAAGCCCAGAAATTTGTAGAGATGCTTCTTGATTCTTGACATTATGCTTCTATTCATGCCACTTCAGATCACATTAGCTTTTTTCAGCAGCCAAATCACACTGTTCACTCATTTTAAGTTTTCAGACAACTGTACACCCAGCTTTTCCCCCAGGAAGTGTTGTCAGATCTATTCTCCACCATCTTTGACTTTTGAAAATAATTTTTTTCAGTCCAAATACAAGACTTTGAACTTATTCCTGTTAAATTTGAACTTCAGACATCCTAAGCTCATAGGACCATAGTTCTAGAATGAGGATCTCATATGTGATTGAGTCCAACTAAATCATTATAGAAATGAGGAAGATGATGACTAGAGAAATCATGATTGGCTTAAAGTTACATGAGGAGTAAGCATCAGTAGTGTGGTATTTAAGTGTAGGTCCATGGAGTTAGATTTTTAATATTTTTGTCTCTAGCATCTGATTTATTAGTTACTTGCTCCAAGTTGTGTATCAGTTATACTTTTTGAGCCAAATTATTAGTTGAAAACATGATATAGGCTTTTATCTAGCCACAAGACCCCCCCTCTCTCTTTCTCTCTCTCTCTTTCTCTTTCTCTTTCTCTTTCTCTCTCTCTTTCTCTTTCTCTTTCTCTCTCTCTCTCTCTCTCTCTCTCTCTCTCTCTCTCTCTCTCTCTCTCTCTCTCTCTCTCTCCACACACACATTTTCTCTTTCTTCTACCTTCTTGTTTTCTTCTTCTCCCTTCTCTCTCTCTCCCTCTCTATCCCTCCCTTTCTCTCCCTCTTCCCCCCTCCCAGAGCTGGCAAGCAATCTGATCTGGGTTATATATGTATTATCATGTAAAAAACCTTTCTGTATCATTCATTTTTAAGCGCATAATCATATAAAACCAAAATTCCAAAACAAAAATACAAATAAACAAGTGAAAAATTGTATGCTTTCATTTGAATTCTGATTCCAGCAGTTCTTTCTCTGGAGGGGATAGCATTCTTTGTCATAATTCCCTCAGAATTGTCCTGGATCATTGTATTTCTGATAGTAGCTAAGTCTATTGCAGTTGATCATTCTACAATATTACTGTTGTGTAAAAGGTTTTCCTGGTTCTGCTTATTTCACTCTGCATCAGTTCATCCAGTTCTTTCTGAAACCATTCTCTTCATCATTCCTTATAGCACAATAGTATTCCATCACCATCATATACCACAATTTGTTCAGCCTTTCCCCATTTGAAGGGCATCCCTTTAATTTCCGATTCTTTGCCACCACAAAAAGAGTAGCTATAAATATTTTTGCATAAGTATGTCCTTTCCCTTTTTTATCTCTTTGGGATACAGCCTAGTAGTGGTACTTTGTCTCTAGTGTCGATATCTATTTCTCCCCTCTTTTGAAAATCAGGACATCTGTCCAGCTCTAGGCTTTCAGCTCCTTTTCCATTTTTCATGATTTCTCAAAGATCCTCCAGATCTTCCATCGCATTGGCAAGTTCTTTTAGCATCCTGGATATAATCCTTCTGGATTTGGATACTTGAATTCATTTAAAATATTTAGGTGAGCTCTTCTGCCTTAGAACCAAAACACTTTAAAAATGAGGCTTCCTAGACTCCAGTCCTAGCATTCTATCCACTGCACCACCCAGTTGCCCACCATTTGACAAAGGAGATAACTGAAGCCATGGGAGGTTAAATCATTTGCCAAGGACTCACAGATAATAAGAGTTAGGTCAGAATTGGAGGACCCAGGGCCTCTGGACTGGACTGGAGAGCCTTTGTTCTTCTTTCCACAGTCTAATACTGCCCACAATCTCTATATAAATTTAAACCTTCTGGGAAGGTGAATAATGATTATTTCTCAGTAACTCATTTCTATAAATAGGTGATAAGTAGTCTTAGATGCAGGATGACACACATCAAGGGAAACAGAATAAAAGAAATCCTTGCAGTATCATGCAGTGTTGAGTCTGGAGATGTGGTTTGAACGTTCAATTTGTTCTTCTGATCTCTTTGACATTCTCCCTCGTCCCCCACTCCACCCCCCCTTTGAAATTCTGACCTCTTTGATCTGTAGGGACCATTTAGTGGTAAAAAGCTCTCAGAGCAAAATTTCCGGGATAGGCAGGTGATGTTTACCTAAAACATTGAAAGTGAATCAGCTGAAGATGGAATTGAAACTTTTCTTACTGAGCTGAAAGAAAAGGAAGGAAGAGAGAACATTCCAGATTGAAACCTCATTGAATTCTCTAGCAGTTTGCAAGACAGACTCCTGGAAGTGAAGCTAGGGTAGCTCCTCGAGCCCTGGGGGCTGAGACTCTCAAAACATCCATCTGAAGCTCCTGTGGACCATGAGCATCCATCACTGGCTCAATCTTTGTCTTCTCTTAAGTGTGCTCCCCACTCCCCTTCCTGGATCATGGAACCATTGATTTAAAGTTAGAGAAGACCTTCAGGGTCATCTAATCTAACCCCTTCATTTTCTACATGACACCCAAAGAGATGATGGGTTTTACTTGAGGTCTCATAGCTGGCAAATGGCAGAGCCAGGGTTTAAAGGATTAGATAGGCAGCTTGGTATGCTAGATAGAGTATCGGACTTGAAGTCAGGGAGATCTGAGTTTGAATCCTACCTCACACACTTACTATGTCACCCTAGGCAAGCCCCAGCCTCAGTTTCTTCATTTGTAAAATGGGTTAATAAGAGCATCTGTCTCCCAGGATTGTTGTGACAATCATAGGAGACAATTCCTGGAAAGTACTTTGCAAACATTAATGGGCTACATAAATGCTAGATATTATTTTTTCAGATCATAGATATAAAGTTGTAAAGGAACTTTGTTATTCAGTCATTTCAGTTGTTTTCAACTCTTCATGACCTCATTTGGGGTTTTCTTGGCATAGATGCTGGAGTGGTTTGCCATTCCTTTCTCCAACTCATTTTACAGATGAGGAAATGGAGGCAAACATGGTAAAGTGACTTTCCCAGAATCACATAACTAGTGTCTGAGGCCAGATAGTACCTGAGAGGTCATCTTCATTTTATACATGCAACAACTGAGACCCAGTTTGGCGTCTTCCTCCCAAATGAGATATGACTTGGCTAAGGTCACACTACTACTTAGTGATGGAGCTAGGATTTAGTCAGGTCTTCTCACTCCAAATCTAGACTTCTTTCCATAGCACTACCTTTAAGAGACATGGCATGAGGGGGCAGCTGGGTAGCTCAGTGGATTGAGAACCAGGCCTAGAGACGGGAGGTCCTAGGTTCAAATCTGGCCTCAGCCACTTCCTAGCTGTGTGACCCTGGGCAAGTTACTTGACCCCCATTGCCTAGCCCTTACCACTCTTCTGCCTTGGAGCCAATACACAGTATTGACTCCAAGACAGAAGGTAAGGGTTTAAAAAAAAAAAAAAAAGAGACATGGCATGAGGCTACTATGAATTTTTTTCTTCTTCTCCATTTTCCTAATGGAATACTCAGTGAGTATTATACTATAATATCAAATGAGATAACATTTGCAAAGCACTTAGCATGCTGTCTGGCACATAATAAGTCCTATATAAATGCCTATTCCTCCCTCTGGTCCAAGGAACTTGTAACTGGGTAGTTGCTTACTCACTCATTCCTTGGCTACTGTGTATTACCCCATAACTTGCCCTAAAGTCTTTTAAAATTCAAACTTGGCATAAGTCAGTGGTGTCATGCTGAAATGGAGGCCATTAAACCATATATAAGGATCCATGAGGATCTCATATTACCTTAATTTTAAAATGTAATAGTATCTAGGTTTGATTATGTTTTTATTTATTTTTATTTATTTTTTTATTCTCATGGAAACTTTTCTTTTCACTCACTTAATGGGTTTTTATTTTATTTTATCTAAATTTTTATTTTCAATTCTATATGCTCTCCCTCCTTAATTACATTTTAATCACATTCTGACCTGCTCAGGAGAGTTATTTTGTCAGCCACATGTTTAATTTTGAACCATCCAATTAATCAAGCAGATCCTGGATATTAGTATTTAATATATTTAATAACTCCCATGTTCACATATGTCAATAATATGTTGGAAAGGAAAAAAAAAGCCCCGGGGGTTTATTGAACTACAAATTCATTGAATGTCAGTAATGGGATAAGAGCAGCCAACCAAGATGGTGGCTTTGAGAAGTCAAGTTTCCAGGAAGAAGGAGGTGAGAGTACAGCTCTGCAGAATCCTAGGCAGACCATCTCGGGTATTCAATCCCATAGTTTAGTAAGGGCATTGATAAATTAGAAGACATTTAGCAGAGTGTAACGAGGGCGGTGAAGAACCTCAACTAAATTCTACGTCACGATCAATTGAAGGAAATTTGGGTGTTTGACCTTTGAAGAGAAGACTTAGGTGTCTGTCATGGCTGTCTTCAAGTTTTTGAAAGGCTATCATGGGTCAAATTGCCTACCTGTGGGGAGGGGAGACAATTTAGATCTTGTAATATCAGAAAATGTATGCTGAAAATTGTTATTACATGTAATTGGGAAAATAAAATATGGAAAAATATTTTAAAGAAACGAGTCCAAAGTCATTGAAAAAGAAAAGCAATCATGGGGAGGATGGATTCAACTTATTCTTTTGGGATCTAGAGACAGAACTAGGAACAAGGAATGGAAGTTGCTAAGAGGTAACTTTTGGTTTGATTTAAGGAAAAACTTTCCACCAATTAGAGGTATCCAAAAGCAGAATGGTCTGCTTTTAGAGTTAGTGGATTGACATATACAAAGCAAAATGACTTCTCATTAAGTATGTGGTAGAGGAAATTTGTAGGCATCTGGGTTGTGCAGTGGATAAAATGAGAGTCCTAGAGTTAGGAAGACCTGAATTCACATTCAGCCTCAGACTCTTACTAGCTGTATGACCTTAGGCAAGTCACCTACACTGTTTGCCTCAGTTTCCTCATCTGTAAAATGAACTTGAGAAGGAAATGGCAAGCTATTCTAAATGTTTTGCCAAGAAAACTCCAAATGGGGTCACAAAACAGTCAGACATGACTGAAACATTTGAACAACAATGCTGCTTTCAGAGTTAGTGGCTTCTTCTTCATTAAAGATCTTCATATAAGGATGAGTTGACTTCATAGGTATGTGGTAGAGGAGATCTGTGCTAGGTTGCTGAGATCCCTTCCGGCTCTGAATTTCTAGGGTTCTAGCCCAACATTTATGGTTAGAAGGAACATTGAAATGACAGAAACTTAGGTGACTGGAAGCAAGAGGCTTTCCTCAGTCACAGATTTAACCCAAGTGTCGGGGTTGCTATTTTTATCAGAGAACATAGAAACTGAAGCCTGTCGTAAGGGAGGAAGTTGTCAAGGGAGGGTTGCTAAAAGTTCAGGCTAAATTTGCTTAGAAGCAGATTGCGTTCATTAATATTTATACGTCTGTGTTTGGGAGGGGGAGAGGAGGCTTCTTTAAAACATGGAGGGTACTCATCTTCTAACTGTCTATCACCTACCATTCTGATAATGGGAGGTGGGTTTTAATTATACAATCAATGGAGATCCAGATGGAAGCCATCTGGTGCCTCCCCCCCCCCCTTCCTTGCTGCCAAAAACTTATCTTGTCTCTCAGTGTCAGCGATGTTGGGAAGAATTTTAATCATTATCTCAAACTGCCATTTGAATTTTGTCATGGTCCCTTGGCAAGAGTTGATGGGGTTAAAAAGGAGGGGGATCGTTAGATGGATTTTAGGCTTTTTAAAAAGACTCATTTTAATATGTTGGTTCATAGGATCATAGTTCTCAAGCTGGATGGAATCTCAGAAGCCCTCTCATATAACTTCCCCATTTTATAAATAAGGAAACTGAGGTCTAGGGAGCCTAAATGATTAATGTAAGCTAATTGGCCAATAAGCATTTATTAAGCAACCACTACTATGTGATAGGCACTGAGCTAGGGATACAAAAAGAGGCAAGAAACAGTTCCTGCCCTCAAGGAGCTTACAATTTAACATAAGAGCACACATTTAGTAAGAATGAGAGGTAAGATTTGAAACCAGGTCCTTTGGCTCCAGTCTGTTTTCTTTTAAGAAGAGTCTAAAGGAACAGCTAGGTGACTCCATGGATACAGATCTAGGACTAGAGACAATAGATCCTGAGTTCATGTCTGACCTCTCATAGTTGTGTGACCCTGGGCAAGTCTCTTAACCCCCATTGCCCAGCCCTTACCTCTCTTCTGCTTTGGAAACAATACACAGTATCAATTCTAAAACATAAAATAAAGATTTTTTAAAAAAGGAGTCTAGCATAATAAATAGATGGCTAGCTTTGGAATCAAAAAGACTTAAGTTCAAATCTTGTCTCTGACACGTACTGATTATTGGCAATGCTGATGGCTCTGCTTTGGTTGGGAGAGTTATCACAAGAAGTTCATACTGATGAACTTAGAAGACCAAATCTCCCAAAAGGGGAAAAAGGTTCAGATTCATCAAATTCCCAAATTTAGGGCAGGAATGGACACTAGAGCTCATCAGGTATTGGGCTCCCCTTGTTTTAGAGGTAAGAAAAGTGAGATCCAGAGATCTTCGGTGACTTGCCCGAGATTACCCAAGAATGAGATGGCAGGACTGAGACTGGAACTTGGAATCTCCTCCTCCAGACTCAGAATTCTTAAGTCTTTGGGGATTTAAACATTGGTTTGGCTCCTAATTGAGGAGCATCAATTAATTAATTGATTTAGAGAAAGTTGGCACTTTGCCCTTAAACAACACAATTTCTAGAAACAAATGTGGGGGTTCAATCTGGCAAAGGACCGGAAAACCAAGTGTCTCTTTTTCTTCTTCTTCCACACTAGAACTGATTCATATTAAATGCTCAGGTCAAAAAATGGACTTGTTAGATAACAGTCAATAAATGCAGAGTTTACTGGATTTCCTATGACCCAAATACAAAGGAAGAAAGCTTTAAAAATCAATATCGTGTTTGCTTTCTTGAGAAGTTAAGAAATGAGAAACTTCCTTAGAAGGAATGTAGATGTTATATCAGTATCCATGGTGGACTGGATGAAGGGCTCTTCAAGGGCTAAGGCTGATAAACCCTCAATTAGCAATGTGGTTTTCCCCCCTTGCTACAAGTTACTTTTAGTAAAAAGAGGCAGGAAATGTATCAAATATTCGCGACTTAATTAAAAAAATAATGTCATGGGTATGATGTCCTGGGATCAGTTCAGGTAGACTGATGTCTCACCTCCTAGCTGGAAAAATGGAAGACTGATTGGGCTGTATGAATCTGTAAGTAGCTCCTCTTTAATTTCTTACTTGACCCCTACTCAAAGGAGATATCGGTGTTTAGAGAAATCCTGTTGGCATAGTGAAGAGAGTGCTGGGTTTGGGTCAAAGAGACTGTCCTGAATGAGAATCCTGCTTCAGATAGTTCTTAGCTGTTTAGCCATGTGTAGTAATAATAATAATAATGTATTCTTTTATGTTTATAGAAATGTAAATTTTATAGAAATATAAATATATACTATATTGTGGGGTAGCAAGTAGATAGAATGTCTGAAGTCAGGAAGACTCATCTTCATGCATTTAAATTTGGCCTCAGACATTTACTAGCTGGGTGATACTGGAAAAGTCACTTAACGTTGTTTGCCTCAATTTCCTCATCTGGAAAAGGAGCTGAGGAAGAAAATGGCAAACCAGTCCAGTGTCTTTGCCAAGAAAACCCCATCTAGAGTCACAAAGATTGGTACATGACTGAAATGACTAAACAACAAAACTTGGGGGAATGGGGTTCGTGGTGGAGACAGTGCAAGAGAGACCAGCAAAATCTCCTGAAGAAGCTGGTGTTTGAGCTAAGCTTTGAAGCAAGCTTGGGATTCCAAGAAATGGAAAGAATTGGTGGGGGAGGCAGGGAGAGCCTTCCAGACATGAAGAACAGTCAGGGAAAAGACAGAGACGGAATAGAGTGAGATATTTGTAAGGAATAATAATGAGGACATTGTGTCTGTATCATAGACTGCATTGGGGGTAGCAATGTTTAAGACTGGAAATATGGAAAGAGATCAGGTTGTGAAGGACTTTAAAAGCTAAACGAAATGGGAGAGTTTCTATTTAATCCTAGAGGTAAGAGGGAGCCAGTGGTATTGTTGAGTGGCATGGGAGGTGATGACATAGTCTGAACTGCACTTTAGGAAAATCCCTTTGGCAGATGTGTGGAGGATGGATTGAAATGGGGAGAGTCTTTGCTTAATGACCCAGACAAGAGGGAATCAGTTAATTCTGCAAGACAGACAATTCCACTTTCAAAGAATTCTAATTGTTAGAAAGTTTTTCTTCATATCAGCCATTAATTTGAAAGATTTATTTGGAGGTGAAGAGGCTGATCACTTCTCAGTATGCTATAATTCAAGGTTTCCCTGACAGATTTTTTTCTTCTCACAGTGACATTTCATGTGTCAGTCTAACCCCTCTCCCTGTACAGGATTAGGACCAGACTTAGTTTTAAAATCCTGAGAACCAGACTCCTTCCTCCTTCCAAATATTTTTCCCTCACAGAAACTTCAGCTTTAATTTGACAGAATTTACAATGTAATTGTCTTCCAGAGACCCAACAGGGATTGATCCCCTCCCTATATGACTCATGTCCAGGAACACTCTTTGTTCATGAAGCCATTAATTGCAGTGTTTTAAGGACTGATTATCACTCTACCCAATTGCTTTTTAAATGTGATTTTGTAATTAATATAGTTCTTTGGGAAATTAAATTTTTACTCCAAAATGTGGTACTATTTATGAAGGCTCTTAATAAAACAATACTCCAAGAAATTAATTAATTTTCTTTGTATTTTTCTCCTAGTGCAAAGCATGTGTCCAAAATACAAGTGGGAAGCTTGACACTTTTAAGTGATCATTAAGTCTGAAAATATGTAGCAGCTACAGTTCTTAGAAGCTACAGAAAAACTCAAGCCCAAGATGCAAACATTATGGGAAATTTTTTTAAAAGGAGAATTAAAGCAAAACAGGGGCCCTGCTTGCTCAAGCAATAGAAATCTTTCAAACCAAGATTTTATTCTTTTTGGCTGGAATTACTCAGATAACTGCTCAGACCTCTGTTTCCATTTGTGTAGAACATCCAAATAAACAAATAAATGCTATCTTTTGGTATACAACAAAGGAGAACAAATCAGGTATCATTAGTATTATCATCTGATATATAGCATTTAATCATTTATTCATTTTACACAACATATGTTATTTCCTCTGATCCTTAAAATATCCCTGTGAGATAAGAACAGGTATTATTCACATTCTCCAGTGAAGAAACTTTGCTTCAGGGTGATTTAATTATCTGTCCAAGGTGACACAGTTACTTACCATCTGTGCAATCCTAAGCAAACCACTTAACCACTCACTGCCTCAATTGCCTCATCTGTAAAACAGGGATAATAATTGCACCTACCTCCCATGGGGGTTGTGATGATAAAATGAAATAATGTTAATAAGTGCTTTGTAAGCCTTCTAATGCTACATAAATTGCCATTTACTATTGCTTACTTTTTTATATTTATTTATATATATTTATATATTTATATATTTATATTACTATTACTTAATAATAATATTGGATGTCAGACAGGATTTGCACCTTAGTTTCTTTTTACTCTAAATTCTTTGCTCAATGAAGCATCGTTTCCTCCATATACTTTCAAACATTCACATGTGGGAGCAGTTGGTGTGATATTCTTCATTAATTAATTAAATATCTCTTCAGTAACATGTAGAAACAATTTTTAACAATTATTTTCTCACATTTTAGGAATCAGATTTTCTTCATCCCTCCCCCTCGAAAGTATCTGATCTAGATTATACTAATACTTATTCCTAGATTGCTCATATGTTGAGAGAAGATAGACATCACATGGTGTGATATTTAAAATAATATCTATGATATTGTCTATGATTTAATTAAAACCAATTCTTCAGTTCGATTCGGGTTTTCTATTTTTAAAGCACATCATTTAATTCCATAATATTTACTCATTGAGAAGCAAGGTGAGAGAGGCAAAGGGGCCCAGACTTAGTAGGAGGAGATTTAGGTTTAAATCTTGCCTTTGACCCTTAATAGTGCTAACAAAATGATCTCTCACTACAACGAGCAGATTTAGAAATGACTCCCTTATTGGTAACCAGCTGGTTCCTAAGAGAGAGAGTCTGACACATTTTATTTTTTGATGTTAATTCATGTTTTTTATGTCCTGTGCCTTCCATTTCCATTCTAGAAATTATTGGCTCTATAGGCAGTTGATTCTCGTTTCCTCTCTGAGCCTTTAGTGGCTCTCATTTCTTGGGTCATGCTTTCCAACATGGTGTGTTGGCTGTCCTTAACTCTGGCCACCTCTGCATTTAAGTCAGTGTCAAAGATTCTGCTTGTCGAATTGGGGGAGTCTTCATTGTTTCTTCAAGAAAGGGGATTCTTAACACTTTGGTTTCACCCATTAGCAGTCTAGTGACCTCAGTGAACACCTTAGTGTTTAAAATGCATGAAATAAAACACATACGGATCTTTTAATATGTGGTTATCAACATTTAAGAGAAAAATTTTTGAGAGAAAAATTTTTAAAAGAAAAAGGTCATAATCCCAACGTTTAAAACCTCCATTTAAGATCCTTTTAACCTCTCCACTCTCTGCAGTTGACAACTAAGTTGCAGTCATCTTTTTTAAAAATATATTTATTGGTTTGTTATGTTCAAGTCCCAGTCTTCTTCATGATAGCATTTTTGCAAATGCTAATCACGAGTTCTGATATCTTATAAGCAAAGGTGCCAGGAAATGATGCTTCTTATACCTTTTGATGAACAATGAAACTAATTTTGTCAGCTCCTTTATTTGCCTCTAAGCCATCCATCCATTAGCTTCCAATTGTCATCTCAATTTTCATTTGTCTTCAGCTTTTATTCATAGTAAGAATGTCATGATTAAGTATTTCAGCTCTTCCCGTGTTATGTCTCTTTATGGGTCACTGGCAAGGAGGTCATTTAAAATATTAGATGTTCATTCCCAATAAGATCAGGAGTGAAACAAGGATGCCCATTATCACCTCTGTTATTTAACATTGTACTAGAAACACTGGCAGTAGCAAGTAGAGAAGAAAAAGAAATTGAAGGTATTAAAATGCAGATGATATGATGGTCTACTGAAAGAATCCTAGAGAATCAACCAAAAATCTAGTCGAAATAATCAACAACTTTAGCAAAGTTGCAGGATACAAAATTAACCCGCATAAGTCATCAGCATTTCTATATATTTCCAACACAGCTCAGCGGCAAATTAGAAAGAGAAATCCCATTCAAAATCACCTTAGACAAAATAAAATACTTAGGAATCTATCTGCCAAGACAAACACAGGAACTATATGAACACAACTACAAAACACTTTCCACACAACTAAAACTAGACTTGAGCAATTGAGCAAAAATATTAACTACTCATGGGTAGGACGAGCCAATATAATAAAAATGACCATCCTACCCAAGCTTATTTATCTATTTAGTGCTATACCCATTGAACTTCCAAAAAAATTTTTACTGACTTAGAAAAAACCATAACAAAGTTAATTTGGAAGAACAAAGGGTCAAGGATATCCAGGGAAATAATGAAAAAAAAATACAAAGGAAGGTGGCCTTGCAGTCCCAGATCTCAAACTATATTGCAAAGCAGTGGTCATCAAAACAATTTGGTACTGGCTAAGAGACAGAAAGGAGGATCAGTGAAATAGACTTGGGGTAAGTGACCTCAGCAAGACAGTCTATGATAAGCCCAGAGACCCCAGCTTCTGGGACAAAAACCCACTATTTGACAAAAACTGCTGGGAAAACTGGAAGACAGTGTGGGAGAGATTAGGATTGGATCAACACCTCACACCCTACACCAAGATAAATTCAGAATGGGTGAATGACCTGAACATAAAGAAGGAAACTAAGTAAATTAGGTGAACACAGAATAGTATAGTTGTCAGACCTGTGGGAAGGGAAAGATTTTAAAACCAAGCAAGACATAGAAAGAGTCACAAAATGTAAAATAAACAATTTTGATTACATCAAATTAAAAAGTTTTTGTACAAACAAAACCAATGTAACCAAATTGAGAAGGGAAGCAACAAATTGGGAAACTATTTTCATAACAAAATCCTCTGACAAAGGTCTAATTACTCAAATTTATAAAGAGCTAAATCAATTGTACAAAAAATCAAGCCATTCCCCAATTGATAAATGGGCAAGGGACATGAACAGGCAGTTCTCAGCCAAAGAAATCAAAACTATTAATAAGCACATGAAAAAGTGTTCTACATCTCTTATAATCAGAGAGATGCAAATCAAAACAACTCTGAGGTATCACCTCATACCTAGCAGATTGGCTAACATGACAGCTATGGAAAGTAATGAATGCTGGAGGGGATGTGGCAAAGTTGGAACATTAATTCTTTGCTGGTGGAGTTGTGAATTGATCCAACCATTCTGGAGGGTAATTTGGAACTATGTCCAAAGGGCGATAAAAGACTGTCTGCCCTTTGATCCAGCTATAGCACTGCTGGGTTTGTACCCCAGAGAGATAATAAGGAAAAAGACTTGTACAAGAATATTCATAGCTGCGCTCTTTGTGGTGGCCCAAAACTGGAAAACGAGGGGATGCCCATCAATTGGGGAATGGCTGAACAAACTGTGGTATATGTTGGTCATGGAATACTATTGTGCTAAAAGGAATAATAAAGTGGAGGAATTCCATGGAGACTGGAACAACCTCCAGGAAGTGATGCAGAGTGAAAGGAACAGAACCAGGAAAACATTGTACACAGAGACTGATACATTGTGGTACAATCGAAGGTGATGGACTTCTCCATTAGTGGCAATGCAATGTCTCTGAACAATCTGCAGGGATCTAAAAAACACTATCCACAAGCAAAGGACAAAAGGTGGGAGTAAAAACACCAAAGATAAGCAACTGCTTGACTACAGGGGTGGAGGGGACATGACTGAGGAGAGACTCAAAATGAACACTCTAATGCAAATGCCAACAACACGAAAATGGGTTTGTATCAAGGACACATGTGATACCCAGTGGAATCGTGTGTTGGCTAGGGGAGGAGTGGTGGGAGGGGGGGGAGGAAAAGAAAAGGATCTTTGTTTCCAAGGAATAATGTTTGAAAATGACCAAATGAAATAATGTTTAAATTGAAAAAAAAATGCTAACCGACTAACCTCAGAGGACACTAGAGCTCTCTCTAAAGATCCCAAGCCTTAGAATCCCTCGTGTATATGCTATCACCTTGATTCAAAAAAAAAAAATAAAATAAAATCAACATTAGAAAAAAATAAATAAAATAAAATATCAGATGTTATGTTCATGTTCAGAGATGGTCAGAAAAACTGCCTGGTTCTGGACACATTCTGCACCCTTCTTTGCCTCTCTGATGCCATTACCATTGAAGAAGAAAGGAGTTGCACAGACCCAAACGCCATTTTGCATTTTCTTTGTTCCATGGTTTGCCAGAGCAAGAGAATTCCTCACCACATAGCTTACTGGTGATAAGCCTGTCCCAGCTTGGCTAGGCGGTGCCTCAGAAAGCAGGTGTCTGCTAAATAGACCAGACTTTCTCATATTCCAGAATTGGCTTTGATTGGTTCTATGACTGATACCCAAACCAGTTTTGTTCATCCATGTAAGGCTACTGGAACCTAATGAAGGTAGCCGTGCTTCTTAGAGCAAACTTGTGCCCATTTTATTTTGGCTCATTCCCCATACTGTATTGTTATTTCTCACCTGTCTGGCTGTAATGGAAAATACAAATTTGTGAATGAATGGGGGTCAGGGTAAGCCTGACCTCACAGGCTTCTGTCTGACATCTTTCAGGGAAGCTGATTTTTAGGAGCATTCATCCAGAACTGAGAGGAAATGAGCCAGAGATAGAGTTTAAGAAGAATCCCATTATCTCTATTATTGCATCTTTCAAGGAATTTTGATTCAGTTAATCAACAAGCATTTATTAGGTGACAAAAGAACAACCATGCTAGGCATTGAGGATACACAGACAGAAAGGAATAAATAGCCCTTAAGGAGCTGCTCTCTCCTGGGGAATCAATCAGTCAACAAGTATTTATTAAATGCTATATGCTGAGTGCCATACTTGGCAGTAGGATGTAAATATAATGAAACAATCCCAATCTATTGCCTTTTCTGGTCTTTTAGCAGGCAGTGATGGGGCAAGCAGAAATTGTTGATGAATAATTTACAGAGCACTGGCCTAATCATCTGTAGATTTGGACAAGGAATAAGGGTATCTGGGTTCTGTTTCTGGTCCTGATGCTAACTAGCTGTGAGTCATTAATCTCCCTAAGCCCTCGTTTTCCTCAGCTAAAATGATCTGGTTAGACTAGGTGATCTCTAAAGTCCTCCCTAGTTCTTTCCTGTGACTAAGTTGAATAATTACTTTCCAATTCCAATATGAACTTGTCCACTTGGTCTGTTTTTTTACTCATCTTTTGTCTTAGAACCAACACTGTGTATCAGGTCCAAGAATGATAAAGGCTAGGCAGTTGGAATTGAGTGATTTGCCCAGGGTCCACATAGCTAGGAAGCTGTCTACTTCGTCTTCATGCACTCTAAGCTTTGTTATTAGTGATGGACTGTTGCAGAAAGATTGAATTGGAACACTTTTAGATGAGTGAAATTTCTTTTTCAAAGGATTGAAGGATAATGCCTGCCATTGTGACATTCTTGATCACTGACATTGAGTGATGGAGTGTACGTAGTAAATTATATCAGTAATTCTCCTCTATCGTCCACCCTAATAGAGCTTTCCTTGGTACGTTTTGTTGTCAGGAAGTCATGGATTGTTAGAGCTCTGAAGATATCTGGTCTACCTGTCAGACTTTATTTTATTATATAGCCCAGAGTGGTCAAGGGATTCACATAGCTTATTAATGGCAGTCTAGAGCCTTGATTTTCCCACTCCTAATCCCCAGTTTTTTTCCATAACAATAAGCTACTTCCATGTAGTTGTGGCAGAATCTACTATAGCCTGTTTGGTCCTGTTAAATTAAGTCAATGCAGTCCAACCAAGACATCACAGAGAGCTCACCGGTCTGTCAGGATAAGCCAAGGCTTCCCTATAATTCTGCCTTCAGTTCTTTTCTTGATTTATTGTTGCATAAGCTAAATCAATGAAGGTTTTCAAGTTTGCATGCCCAAACTACAACTTCAAGCTGCCTGTGAGCCCCCCTCATTACCCCCAGAGAGTGGAGAGAGGAAGTGCTCATTTTGGGAGGCTGGACAGAGTGGCAGGGCATGCAAAAAATGTCCTTGGGCACTGGGAAGAGGGGGAATAGAGTAGCTCCGCCAGTGCTGGCTCGGCACACGTGCCAATACTTCACCAATGCTGATCTAGATGGTTTAGTGGATGGTGTTGGACTTGGACCCGGAGCCAAGAAGATCTGAATCCTGCCTGGAGCACTTAATAACTGTGTGAGTTTGGACAAGTCACTTAAACTCTCTCTGCCTCAATTTCCTCATCTGCAAAATGAGGATAATAGCAGTACCTACCTCACAGAGTTGTGAGGATCAAATGAAATAATATATTGTTAGCCCTCTGCAAACTTCAAAGTATTATATAAATGTTAGCTATTATTTTTATTATTATTTGTATTTGCATTGCCCTGAGTTCTGCCACTGATTTCCTCTGTGTATGAGTACTGTGTTGGTGAAGGACCTCTGAGGTAGCTCAGGCCAATAAACTTCAAACTTGTTGTCCTCTTGGGTCACTTACTTTCTGCCCTCCCGCCCTGAGGACAAAGCATCATAGCAGCAGGTCAGGCTTGCACATTGGAAAGCTTCCATGCTTTTGCCCTTCTGGGTCTGGATTTTTTTGACTGGAACCCTTCCCTGATGCCTATAGCATTTTATCTGTCTCTTTTATTTTTAACCTGTACCTTCCATCTTAGAATCAATGCTGTGTATTGCTTCCAAGGCAGAAGAGCAGTAAGGACTAGGCAATGGGGATTGAGTGACTTGCCCAGGATCACACATTTAGGAAGTATCTGAAACCAAATTTGAACCCAGGACCTGCCATCTCTATGTCTGGCTCTCAATTGACTGAGCCTCCTTGCTGCCCCCCTTTTGTCTGTCTCTTTGTGTGGATCTGGGCTTAAAAAATTCACTCAATACTGTAGGTTCATTTTTGGTTTCTTCATCATTACTTGCTCTGGTGCTCCTTGATAGTTGTATTATAACTAGGTTCTTTGGCTTCTGATCACATCTGCCATGTTAGCTTGAAGTTCACAGACACTCCTGAAGCCCATCTACTGAGTCCTGGAATTTTGATCCATGTGAGTGAAGGAAGTACCCACACTGGAGAAATCAGCGTAACACCAGCGTAGGAGTCAGGTCAGATGGTGGCTCTACCACTTCCCACCTTCATGCAGCAGATAACTTGGCATGCTGGTAATCTCCTCACCTATAAAATGAGAGCGTTGGACTAAATTCCTCCAAGGTCCATTGCCGCTCTAAATTTGTGGTCCTACAAACTTCCATGCATGTGCACCACACATACGTGTACATGGGTACACATGCAGAATGTTTGCATTGATGCCCAAATGGGTGTATATGGCTATGAGTGTTTATGTGTGTGTATATACACATATTTACATACCAACTGACCAAGTTTTCCATTCAAACATTCTAAGTTAATGCTGTTGGAGAGAAAGAAGATGTTTTATTTTGAAAGGTCAAATTCTAAGCCATGTCAGCCCAAGTTAGGACCCGATAACACCACCTCATGCCATTGCTGATGGGGTGTTTTTGACTGAGGGACCACCTATCCTTATATCCTTGACTATTACCTAGCTGCCCTGCTAAGTCAGGAGAAATCATTCTGTTTAATGCTTCAGTCCTAGTGATTGGCACCTTAATGGCCAAATTCCATTGATCACTCTATTCTCAGATCAATGGAGAGGCAGCAGAGGGCAGTAGAGAAAGCACTGACTGGGGTAGCATCAGAGAACTTGTATCCAAAGGCCATCTCTGACACTACCTGCTTGACCTGAGACAAATCCAGTCATCTCCCTCCACTTCAGCTTCCTTCTTTGTGAAAGGACGAAGTTGGACTACATGGCTGCATAGATCTCTCTTAGCTCACCATCTGTAGTCTTCTGATCTGAATGTAAATCGTGCTTTGGATGATTTTGTGACCACCTAATTCCTTAGTGCCCTAGAGAACTCTCTAAGATTATACATTATAGACTCATTGCTAGTTGATGGGGGAGGAGATTACATGCCAGGAATTCCTTACATTAAAAAAATTACAGATTCAGGACCAAAAAATGAAAAGCCATGTTTTCCTGGACCACTGAGGTCAGTAGATTTCAGCTGGGTATTAATAAGGTCAAATTTGATCATAGTTTTATTGGGAATATCTTGATCCATAGTCACAGAATGAATTTTCAACTTTGGTCACAATCTCACCCCTAGATTGAAAAGAGAATGAACAGGAAGCTGTGAAGGAGCCCCAGGGTGTCAGAGGACTTGGGTTTAAATACCATCATTGCTCTTTGATACCTGTGTGATCCTGGGCACGTGACTTCATCTTTATGACCATTTCCTCTCCTCTCAAATGAAGGGGTTGGACCAAATGATTCCAAGGTCCCTCCCAACTCTAAACTTATGATTCTGTGAAAATATACTACCTGCCCAACATGTATAGTTCCTTGCCTCGAAAAACAAAATATGTTCGATTTGAATAATGGAGGGTAGGTGGAAAATGGATCTTCTATTATTTCCATGTCATCCCATTTAAAGAAAAGCAATGGGTTTCCAATTATTTAGTTCAGTGGATATTTATAAAGGGTCCACTATGTGCCAGACTTGATGCTAGGTGCTGGAAAATACAGAGATGAAAATTGACACAGCCCCCATCCTCCACCTAACCCCTTTCTATTATTCCAGTCTTCCTAGGCTATTCTCTTCTGCACATTCTGTGATCCAGCTATCTCAGCTTCCTTGCCACTTCTCACACAGGACATTCCATCTTCCATCTCTCTTCCTTTATCCTGGCTCTCCCCCATGCTTGGTACACTCTCCCTCCTTATGTCCTCCTAGCACCTTTGGCTCCCTTCAAGACTCAGCCCATACCCCATCTTCAGCAGGAAGGCTTTCCTGGTCCCATCCCTCCCCTCTTAGTGTCTTTGAGATCACTTTCCATTTTGTTGTCATTTTTCAATCCTCTGACTCTTTGTGACCCCATTTGTGGTTTTCTTGGAAAAGATACTGGAATATTTGCCATTTCCTTCTCCAGGTCAGATGGAGAGACGGAGGCAAACAGGTCAAAGTGACTTGCCAAGAGTCACCTAATTAGTAAGTATCTGAAGCTAGATTTGTACTTAAGAAGATGTCTCCTACATCCCAGCTGGGCACTCTATCCTCTTTGCCACCTAACTGCCCAGTTTCCATTTATACTGTATATATCTTGCATTCTTGTGTGTGTATGTTTCTTCCCATGTCCCCCCTCTCCCTTGAATGTGATCTTCTTGAGGGGAAGGACAAGATTTTTGCCTCTCTTTTTGACCCCCCCTGGGCATAATAAGTGCATAATAAACATTATTGATTTACTGCCTGGCCAGTGGCAGGGTTTAACACAAAGAATATAGTAAAGCAAGTCCAAAAAGATGAACTGAAACCAGATTATGGAGAGTATTTAATAAGGGCTCAACCTTTTTTCCTGTTGGCCATTAGGAACCACCTAAAGTGTTTTGAGTAGAGGAGTGACTCAGTCAGACTTGTGCTCCAGGTAGATTACCCAGTAATCTGGATGTTTACTTCATTGCCAGTCTAGACAATGAGGACAAGAGCTGACCTTCTCGCTAAATGTTCTAAAGTAGTTGTCTTGGCAACTCTTAATCATGCAGAGTTTATCTTTCTCTTTGGTGATCGATTGCCAATGGCCATAAATACATTTTTAGCCAATTTGTGGTTGTCCTCTTACAAAAATATCCCCTAATTTGTCACCTAATGGAATGATGGTATGGTAATCCATTGATGGTATGGATTTACCTGCTCCTCCAATAGATTGATGAATCATTATGCTAATTTCACGAAATGAATTTAAAGAGATAGGAAACCTTTCATGATTACTTGTAGAAAGGTGATGAGATGACATTGTTAAGGGGAGAAGGTTTCACTTTAGTTCAGTAGTTCTCAACCTTTCTAATGCCGTGACCCCGCAATACAGTTCCTCATGTTGCAGTGACCCCAAACCAAAAAATTATTTTGGTGGCTACTTCAAAACTGTAATTTTGCTACAGTTATGATTTGGAATGTAAATACCTGAAATCAAACATAATTTAAACATAGTGATTAATCACAAAAACAATATTTAATTATATGTTGAGAAATATTAATCCAGCAGGAGTGTAACAGTTAAAATTTAGAGGAGACTGAGGCAGGTAGAAATTAGTTTCTCTCTGCAAGGAGTATTATACTTTATGAGGTTTATTAAAGGTTGAGAATTTAAGAATATACAAGTAAGAAAAAACATGTGTCTAGGCCAGAGGCCTAGACAAGACCTCACCTACATTATGGAAAGAGCCACGTCTGCCCCAAAACGGAAGTCCAAAAGAGCTCAAAAGCCTTTTCAATCAGGTTAAATCCCTTTTCGATCTCGGCCCACCTGAGAATTCCCATGAGATTACAAAGCATTTTGGGGAAGTGGAGCAAGGGCTTGTGGGGATTGAAGTCCAGAGTTTGAGTCTATTTTTACAGGAGGAAGCCTGAGCGCTGGGGCGGGAGTTAAGTCCTGCTTGGGAAGGGGTTCCGCAGACACTACCTTCTTCTTGTCATCTCCCTCCAGTTCGAGCTGAGGCTTCACTTTGCTGGGGTTACTTGGCTCTGTTATCGGCTCCAGGACTCATTCTTAACCCCTCCGGAGCCAGTGCCCGGGTGCTCTCTCTGGGTCTCTGTTTGAGTCCAGTCTCCAGACAACAGGGTAAATCCATCACCCCTCATAGGGGGAGGGCTGCTGATAGGTAACTAATATTAGTACAATGTGCGGGCAGCAGGGTCCCCGTTCTTTCCAAGATCTTGCTGTAAAGTAGCGTGATTTCTCAGTGGCTAAAGCCATAGAAAATATGTATTTTCCGATGGCTTTAGGTGACCCCTGTGTTTTGGGCATTCGACCCCCACTGGGGTCGTGACCCACAGGTTGAAAACCGCTGCTTTAGTTCATTTTGGATGACTTTGTTCTTTCAGTGACAGGAGGTTCTTCCTGAATAGGAAATCTTCTAGAAGCTTCCTTAAAACAATAATAATCTGAATTTGCATCTTGTAGAGTTTGTGGCTAGCTGGATTAAAGCACTGGATAAAGTCAGGAAGATCTGAATTAAAATTTGATTCCAAACATTACTAGTTTTATAACTCTAAATGAGTCACTTAACCTCTGCCTGCCTCAGTTTCTGAAACTGTAAAATGGGGACAATAGAGCTTACCTTAAAGAGTTGTTGTGAGGATCACATGAGAGCATATTTGTAAAGTACTTCATATAGTACCTGGTTCATTTGTTGTTGTCCAGTCATGTCCAACCCTGCAAGGACTCCATTTTAGGATTTTCTTGATAAAGAAAATGGAGCAGTTCACTGTTTTCTTCTCCAGTTTAATTTACAGATGAGGAAACTGAGGGGAATAGGTTTAAGTGACTTGCCCAGGGTCACACAGCTAATAAGAATCTGAGGTCAGATTAATAAATGATTTTTCCCTTTCCCTTTCTAATGGCATATCAATTATGAAAACATGCCTTTTTCTTCCTGATACTCGGCTAATGAAGGCTCTTAATGAGCGTATCAGAGCATGAGATTATTTTCATAAAAATTTTGTATAGATGGGAATATAAACGTATGGGTTGGTAGTTATTGATGTCCCTCTCAGTCACCTTTTTTTGTCATAATAAATCTAAAATGAAGATTCTTAACTTTTTTGGTGTCATAGACCTCTTCTCATAACAAGAGATTGTTTTTGTTGTTTCAGTTCATAACTGAAGGAAAAGGCTAAATACTTGTGAAAAAACTGTATTCGTTTTTAACCTTCCAAGTTCAGAGACCCCTTGGAATCTAGCCTGTCTGGTTGATGGATGAAGGTGGGGATCTGTGGAACCCAGGTTAGGAATCTCTGCTCTAAGCCTTGTCCCATGACTTTGCTTGAGAACTGATTCCTTGAAAAATTGGTGTCAGCTTCCCCATAGACCCCAGTGTTGTAGACATTCTCAGCCCAGCTTCTTTTCTCATCTCTCCCCCCCCCCCCCAAGTTATTTCCACTTTCTATGTAAGCACATCTGAGGCGTCGGGTATTCTCTTCCAAACATCCATGTTCTCCCTTCCTTAATGGCGAGTTGCAGATCTTTTCACTATTTCTTTTGTCGGTGCATTTGTCCTTAATGGAGAAAGCTGGGCTCACTTAAAGAACTTGCCAGTTTCCCAAAGGTGATCCAGCCTACATTGCCTCATTTTTTGTTGATGCTCTTGTTTCAGGAGGCAGTAAGTATGTCTCTGACTCTCCCACCTTCCTTATCTGTAAGATTTTACAAATGAGTAAATATTCTAAACCAGCTTTGCTCCAGGCTGCCTTAGCTCTGCTTGTCAAGCAAACCAAGAACTTGCTGACTATGGCAGTATTTAAACTCTATCAGGAAATGATGGGTGCTTCTGATTTTCTCATGTTTGGTTCAAACAGGTTATACATAAAAGGAATAGTAGTTCTGGAGTCTGAGGACCTGGGTTCAAATTCCTGCTCTGATGCTGACTGATGCTTATGGGAAGTTGCCAACTTGGAGCAAATCACTTGCCCTTTCTGGGTTTCAGATCCCTTCTCTGTAAAATGAAAAGGATGGATGAGCCAGCATCTGCAGCCAGGTTACACTAGCTGAAATGCACAGCTTATCTTTTTTTCTGATTTTTATTCCCTTTCCTTTTTCTTGCTGTTCAGTCTTTTTAGTTGTGTCTGACTCTTTGTGACCCCATTTGGGGTTTTCTTGGCAAAGATACTAGACTGATTTGCCATTTCCTTCTCAAGCTTATTTTACAGATGAGGAAAGTGAGGCCAACAGGGTTAAGTGACTTGACCAGAGTCACACAGCTAGTAAGTGTCTAAAGTTAGATTTGAACTCCAGGTCTGCCACTCTATCCACTGCAGCACCTAGCCGCTCTAGGCTTGTATTCATTTTGATTCTTTTCCTAACAAGTGTGTGGTCTGATAGACACAGACAAGTGATTCAGAAATGACTCTTACATCAGCAAGGCGTCATTTCATGTCTATTGAGATATAATCAATTTCCTTTTATTTTATCAGTTTATCTGGTCTATGCTTAGTATCTTTCAATTCCTTTTTTGGATAATATTTTCATAACTTATAAGCCTGAGGCTATGAACTATAAGTCTTCAGCCTCTCTCATTTCTAGGTGATGTAGTAGATAAGAACATTAGTCTTGGAAATAGAAAGATGTGAGTTCAAGTCCCATTTCAGAAACTCAGTAGCTGTGAGCAAGTCACTAAACTTTTCAACTTCTATTTCCTTATCTATAAAATGGGTATAATAATAGTATCTACCCTAGAGGATTGTTGTGAGAATCCAATGAGATAATATTTGTGAAGCCCTGGCAAATTTTAAAGAGCTGTAAGACATGAGTCATTATGATTAGTTTACAAAGGACTTTTCTCCATCCCCACCTATTTCCTCCTTTGCATTGAGGTCCCCAAGTACTAGACTAGATGCTGATTTCATGCTTTTCAAGTTCTTCACAGAATTTCCTTTCCTCTATCTCTTACAGTGGATAGTGCAGAAGCTGCAAGTTCTCGGGGGTCTTTTTGCAAATACATCCTGAGCCTTAGAATAAGGGACTCCCAAATCTTCTAGGAAATGATGCTTTTTGTTGTCTTTGGGATGCTGATTTCATGTGGAAGCTCTTTTCAAGTTCTTCACAGAATTTCCTTTCCTCTATCTCTTACAGTGGATAGTGCAGAAGCTGCAAGTTCTCGGGGGTCTTTTTGCAAATACATCCTGAGCCTTAGAATAAGGGACTCCCAAATCTTCTAGGAAATGATGCTTTTTGTTGTCTTTGGGATACAGGTGGAGATTACAGCCTGGACCTGTAGTATCGTTGCATAGGGAATCTCAGAAGAGGAAACCCCTCTACCAATGCGGGTTGGCACCTTTTCTCCAGCTTATGTAGTCTTAGAGTTTCCTGCAATCCTGAGAGTTTAACAAGGCTTTCCTAGGGCTACTCAACTGGGATGTGTCCTGGTCTCACGACTTTAAGCCAACCAGCTTTTTAGCCACTAGGTCACAGGTCTCTCGTCTTGTCTTTGGATATGTGGTAAACAAAGGATCTTGGAAGAGTTGGTTTTACCACATTTCCAAAAACAACAAGAGAGACCCATGATGTAGTGGCTAAACTATAAGTCGTCCTTTCAATGACTGGCCATTTCTTTCTGATTTCTACTTATTTTTATAGCAAGAATGTCAGGATGGATGCAATTTATTTCCTTTAGTAGGATATCGATTTACTGATCGTTGAACAAGGAACATAGATTCAGAGTAGCAGAAGCTAAGTTAATGCTGTAGATGGTCTAAAAATGATGAGATTCTTTGGATGATCTCCCATCTTTTCCACTTTTTCTGCTACTGTTACTGCAGAAGAATAAAAGGGCTGAAGGGCTGGGAAGCCATTTTATATTTTCTTTTCTTCCTCGAGCTGCCTTGGGGAAAGAATCCATCCCTGAGTAGTCTGTCAACTGGTCATGAGCTTCTCTGCACTCAACTGGGCTGGTCCTTGGAAGGTAGTTGCTGATGCTTCTGGGACTTCATTTGAAGCTGTTCCATAATTGTTGAACCTGTTTACTCTCCTCTGATATAGTCTTTAGGAACCCAAATCACTTCCACACCATGAGGAGACTGTTAAGAAGGGTCACAGAACAAATGTTTACTTCTCATCATCTGATTTCCCCCTAAGATTGATCAGAATGCACATAACAGCATTCTTAGCAATTTTGTGATATGCTGGTAATGAGCTTCCTTTTTCATTTTATCACTTAGGCATTCATTTTGATTTTTTGTATTCCAACCCAGAGTGGTCACATGCACACATGAAAATTAAAAAAAAAAAACAACCTTTTGCCATAGCCCTAGGAGTCCAGCTCCAGGCTAGACAGTCAGAGCAGGGCAGGGAAGATGGTGGAGCATCTTCTGACTCCCCCTACAACACCTCTCAGACACTTTGACCTTGGAGTTTGCATGAAAGAAGGGAGTTGGAGAGCTGGTCCCAAGATACACAGCAGCTCAGGCAGGTGAGATAGAGGCATGGAATTGGCTCAGGAGAGGGAGATTACGGACACCGGATAGTCCATTCTCTAATGGAATTCATTCATCAAAATGTATTTGTCAATAACAGACTATTAGGATAACTTCACAATTGGTATTTACCTTCCATCAATGAAAGGATGCCAATCAGACTGAAGCTCAGTTGACTAATAAAGGACAATTAAAATAGACAAATGTCTGGGAGTTTGACAGATTTGAATGTAAGATTTTCTAGCCTTGTCTTCATGGAATATCTCTCTTTTGAGGAGATGAAGGAGAACCAACATTTCTTCCCTTTCACATCATCCTTCTACAGATCCAGCCTTTTTCACATTGAGCTTCATAAACTCTTCCTAGTTAGCCGATTGGTGTTGGGTCCAAAACCCACCATTCAAAAAATAAATTATTTTTCTACATTAATATCATCACAATCCCAAATAACATCTTGGTTTTAAGTGTATTTCAAAAGTGATTGTTTTCTAAATGTGGTTCCATCCCCAAATCTTTTTGTTCTAGAAGTAAATCAATAATACCACCCCAAACATGGGTCATTGTGGGGGTTGTATTTGATTGGCTGAGTGAGTAGGAGTAGGGGTAGAAAGGGTCACTTTAAGTGACAATTTCAATAGACAGAACTATCTTTGTATTTCCTTGTTTGATGCTATTTTTTCATTTTTTAGAGTCAGAGATATGGGTGCAAAATCTTTTTAATTTAATGTAGTCAGTTACCTATTTTATATCTCATAATGTTCTCTGTCTTTTTTATTTTTTGGACAGAAATTCTTCCATTATCCATAGGTCTGACAGGTAAATGATTTTGTGTTCCTCTAATTTGTTTATAGCTCCACCCTTTATATCTAAATCATTTTGTATCCATTTTGACTTTACCTTGGTATACAGCATAAAATATTGGTCTATGCCTGAGTTCTATTATTCTGTTTTTCAGTTTTCCCAGCAGTTTTTGTTGAATAGTGAGTTCTTTTTACAAAAGCATAGCTATTTGGGTTTGCAAAATGTTAGGTTGCTGTGGTCATTTACCACTGTGTGTTAGCCTTATCTATTCCATTGGTCCACCATTCTGTTTCTTAGCCAATACCAAATTGTTATGATTTTATTTATTTATTTATTTTTAATTTTTTTTTAATTTGACAGATTTGAATGTATTTTTTTAAACTCTTATCTGCCATCTTGGAAGCAATACTATGTATTGGTTCCAAGGCAGAAGAGTGGTAAGGTATAGGCCTTTGTTGGTGAAGGTGTAGCACACATGCCCCAGAGGCACAGAGGGGGAGGCTGTGTTCCCCCTCTCCACCATGCCTGAGGATATTTTTTGCATACCCTACCCCTTTGTCCAGCAGACCAATGAGAGCACTTCCTCCACTCTCTAGGGTAATGTGGGGTGGGTTTCATAGGCAATTTGAAGGTGCAGTTTGGGCACATGATCTCTAAAAGGTTTGCCAACACTGCTATAGGCAATGGGGGTTAAGGGCCACATAGCTAGGTGATATCTGAAGCCAAATTTGAACCCAGGAACTCCTGTCTCTAGGTCTGACTCTCATTCCACAGAGCCACTTAACTGCCCCCAATGACTGCTAATTTATAATGTAGTTTGAGATCCAGTATAGCTAAGTCCCCTCCCTTAATATTTTTAATTAATTCCCTTTATATTCTAGGTCATTTGTTCTTCCAGATGAACTTTATTATTATTTTTCTAGCTCTGTGAAATAATTTTGGGGTAGTTTGATTCATATGGCATAGAACAAGTAAATTAAGTTAGGAAGAATTGCCATTTTTATTATATTGGTTTGTCCTAACCAGGAGCAATAAATGATTTTTCCAGTTGTTTAGATCTGGCTTTATTTATGTAAAAAGTGTTTTGTAATTGTAATTATATAGTTCCTGGGTTTGTCTTGGCAGGTACAGAGTCCACTATCTATCAATTAAATCAATTGATGACCCTATTAAATGCTACATGTTTGTGCATTTCATAGAATTACAGATTTAATTTCAGATTTTGAGGGGACCTTATAGACCATTGAATCCAAAGAAAATTGAAATTCATAAAAGTAAAATGACTTAATGGGGCCACACATTTAGTGAGTATCCAAGGGAGGTTTTGAACCCAAGTCTAGTGCTCTGTCCACTATTCTAGTTTTTCATGGTAAAATCTTTATCTCACTCAAGTGATGTTGAACCTTGGTGGAAGGTCAATATAAAAGGCAGTTCTTCAGCTGGCTTCCACAGCCACCCACCTTCAGGATGCATGTCAGAACTTGGAAGTTCAGCAAAAAGACTTTGTCAATATGTGACCCTTAACACTTAGAAAGCATCTTCTTCATCTTTCTTTTTTCTCTGTGCCTCCTTCCAGCAGATGTGTCAAAAGTAAAGCAAGCATGGTGCGGTCTCAGAGCATATGCCCTTGTTTCTGTCAGCAGGAAATAAATGCCTCATTTGAATCTCTCTCTCTCTCTCTCTCTCTCTCTCTCTCTCTCTCTCTCTCTCTCTCTCTCTCTCTCTCTCTCTCTCTCTCTCTCTCTCACACACACACACACACACACACACACACACACTTAAGTGTGATTCCAAGTGGGTACCCGGTGACATAGCAGGAGGATGAGCCAAGCATCAAACATATGCTGAACTTGGGTGCGATTGAAACAGCCTCACGGTACCATATTGCTCCCTTCATTCGGATGTTACAAGCAGGGCTAAATGACAGCCAAATAGAAACATGAAGAAGAGTTCTGGGGGAAACCAAGGGCAAATAGGGTTAGTATGATCTTTATTTTGGCTAAGGAGCAGGGAGTGGCATTAAAAACTGATAGAAAAAATTCATTAACCTGTTTCTCCTCTAGAATCGTGTAAGGTGAGGTCCTTGAGGCCAGGATTTACATTGTTTTTCATCTTTGTATTCCCAATATGGCAGAAGCCTTCTTCACTTTCTTCATTGGGAGATGCCCCTCCCCATTGTGGTGAACTCAGGGGAAGATGTGGCCAAGAGTGGCCCAGGGTAGCCTGTCATGAGTGGTTGGGGGGAATTATGGGACAAAACTTTTGAAATGATGAGATGTCAAACCTGTTAGGATATTGGTATATCTTCAGGGTCAGGCATAGTGCCGGGCACACAGTAGGGCCTTAATAAATTCTTGCAGATTTCAGTCACATTGAATTGAAAACATAAAATGTGGCAAAGACACTGATGGATGAGATATAGAATGAATGATTCTCTGTTTTCTTTCCTCTACCATCTCATCCAAAGAACTTATTCCCTTTCTTGGGGTGCTAAAAGAGCTGAAAGGGACCTGAGAAGTCATGTAATCAGATCCCTCCTTTTACAGGTGAGGACCCAAAGGTACAGAGAGAGATTATGCCCCTCACAAGCCTTCTAGACCAAGCCCCACCATTTAATAGTTGAAGTTAGATGCAGAAAAGTTTGTCAACATGCATCTTGTATGGTGTCCCTTCCATAGAATGTGTGCTCCTACAAGACAGGAATAATATTTCTGCCTTTCTTTATATTCCTAACACTCAGCACAGTGCCTGGTAGATAGTAAGCATTTAATAATTGCTTCTTGCTTGAATTATTGATTAAATGACTTCCCCTTGGACACAAGTAGCAAATGGCAGGTTTGGATGCCACAATCCAGGGCTCCTTCTTCCGTGACAGGTTATTCCTTGGACTCCAAAATCATTTCTCTTTCTACTCTATTCTGCTGACTCTAATCTTGCCCCAAATGGGTGTTGCTTTAAGGTTGTTTCTGGTCCATCAGCAAATCAACAAACATTTCTTGAGCACCTACTGTATGCTGAGCATTTTCTGTGCTCCCATAGACCCTTATTTGACTTTGCTAGCCTATGACCTAAAAATAGAACAATTGATCAACAGAAACAGTAAGAGGATACAGATAGATGATAGATAGATAGATAGATAGATAGATAGATAGATAGATAGATAGATAGATAGATAGATAGATAGATAGATGGATGTATAGATGGATATATAGATAAATTGATAGATAAACAGATAGATAAATTATTAGATCAATAAATTGTTAGATAGATAGATAGATAGAAAGAAAGAAAGACAGGCAAACATATAGATAGATAGATAGATAGATAGATAGATAGATAGATAGATAGATAGATGGATGGATGGATGGATGGATGGATGGATGGATAGATAGATAGATAGATAGATAGATAGATAGATAGATAGATAGATAGATAGATGGATGGATGGATAGATAGATAGATAGATAGATAGATAGATAGATAGATAGATAGATAGATAGAAAGACAGATCCCAATAGTCAGATCTTTCCCAATTAGTATACATAATAGCATAAGAGTGAGTCTCATTTTAAGAAAAACTAATGTGTTCAATTAGAACTTTTTAAATAGATAAGTGAGAGGAGGTGTGTTGTATGAGTATATGCCTTACCAAAGAATAATTTGAATTTTAAAATATTTGCAACATGGTTCCCTTAAATAACCAACTCCAGGGGTACATTTAAAATGTAAAGCAGCATGATGAATAGAAAAAGCACCCATCTAAGAGACAAAGAACCTGGGCTCATATCCCAGCTCTACTTACTACCTGTATGACCCTGGGCAAGGCCATTAACCACTCTGGACCTCAGATTCTCCGTAAAATGAGAGGATTGAAATAGATGCCCCTTAGCCCCCCTTCAGTTCTTCGTCTATGATTGTACACTTCAGCTTGCAGAAATTCTGTTGACAAACAACTTTCATGAACTCATGTAATAGGCAAAGCCAGGACCACCAAAAGGAGCGTGTTTTTAACTGAGAGAGGAAAGCTATTGCCTTTCGTTAGATTCTATAAGAAATTCCCAATGCTTCTTTCACTGGGGAATTCTCAACCAGTCTGTGTTGTGGGAAAATGAGAGATCAACTGGCAAGCTTTGAAATTGTTTGGGTGCAGGCTTGGGTTATCCCCCTCACGTTGGCTATAACCAAAGACCGCAAAGGAGTAAGATTCCAGAGTGTTGTCTCCACTGCTGCAGCAGAGACATTTGCAGAGAAGCTAAGAAGGAACATGAGTTTCTAGCAAAGAGAAAATTCAGCAATTGAGTCACCTTCTATTCTATTACATAGTAGTCGATTAATTTTCTATTCGATGTAATAAGAAATACAAACTATAATAAACAGAGACAAAATCGGACAGACATTGATTTCGTTCTCTGTGTCTGTCTGTGCCTCCATGATTTAGTTTTTCCCTCTTGAAGGAATGACAGTTACTCCAAGAGAAAGCACTTTCAGCTCTTTGGATGGAGGGCTCTATAAATCCAATTGGATAAGTCTTGTTATTATTTTTATTGCTTTTATTTTCTCTCTGGGCAGCATAGCAGGAAGAATGATTCTTCATAATGTATCATTCTATTTCCTTAATATCCCCACACACACTCCTTCCCTTGCCTTATTGCATTCTCTGCCCACACACATAGCCAGATTCTGAAAAAGAAAGTTACCGAGAAATGACCTAAAGAGAAACCAGATTTATTAAATTTCCCGCATGATGGCAAATTGATTTTCCCAAAAGCCAAGTACATTTCTTTTCACCCTTGAAATATGTGAGGAACATCCAATACTGATCTGTGCAACTCCAAAGAGCTGCAGAATAAATAGAGAAGGGAGAGAAAGGGGAAAAAATCCGAGATCTGTAGTACATGAAGAGAGAATTAGTAGAATAGGGCCATAGGGCACTTGGAAGAATAAGGAGGGCTACTTTGGAACTTAATCCTATTAAGTGGCAGGCTAGGAAAGCATTGAGAAGATTGAGTTAATTGGGTCACACTCCTGTGGGCAGGTGAAAAGTAAGATATTTTCCATTGGCCAGAACTAGGCCCTTTTGTTGGGCTAAAAGGTAATAAATACCTTGTTGGTTGATACTTTATTCACCTAAGGAGACTATCCATAGAGAGCTGACCCCTGGAAAAAGGCAGCATGGGAAAATTCAGATGGAGGCTCCCACTTCCTTTTAAGACAGTCCCCTCTAATTGAGATTGCCCAGACCTCCAGGATTTCTGGGGACTGAGAAGGGCAGAAAGCCATCTTCCTTCACACCCTCGACATGCTTCTCTTTCTTGACAGTGTGTCCCAGAGAAGATAGTTCCACAGGTGTTGGAAGCAGGTGTCTGCTTTCCTGTTTCCCATCTTTTCTTTGTCTTTGGAACAAGAAGGCTAAAAGGCAGAGACCCAAGTTCTATTTCTGGCTTGGCCTTTAACTATCTCTGTGACCTGAGCAAGTCACCTTACCCTTCCCTGGCTCTCAGTTTCTCCCTTTAGAAAAATGAAAGACCCAGGTACAGTGACCTCAATGGGCCTTTCAGCCCTGATCTTCTATGATTCTTCCCTCATCTGGTTCACCCTTATCTCAGTCAGTCATTTAACAAGCCTTTTCTAAGTATTATTGCCAGGCACTGTGTACTGGGTGCCCCAGATAAAAAGGAAGGCAAATACCTAGAAGGGAGTAGAGGGGCGACAATAAATAAATAAGTAAATAAATAAATAAAGCAAATAAGTAACTATATGGAAAATAAAAATGAATACGGTTTCCTTGGGCCACCTATAGAACCCAGCTTTCCAGTTACCTGACATTGGTTTACTAGGACAAAGAAAAATGCAGATTTCTGATAGGAATCCGAATATTTCCTGAAATTCTACATTGTAGATGTTTCTTTTTAAATAGGCTCACTCAGGTTAGAGCCAACAAAACTTCTATATTGTCAAATGACTCTTCCTTTTGGCTTTGTAAAAATCCATCCTCCTTACAGGTTACCATCTGCTCCCTTTGGGGTGATAGTTGTTTGGGGTTCATAGATGCAGCCCCATGCCTTTTTTTAAAAACCCTTCCCTTCCATTTAGAATCAATTGGTCCCAAGACAGAAGAGCAGTAAGGGCTAGGCAGTAGGGGTTAAGTGACTTTTCCAGGGTCACCCAGCTAGGAGAAGCCCCACTCTTGTTCCAGCTTCACTTGTTATCCAAAGAGTGGATATAGTCCAATCCTTCTACTGCATTTTCCAAGCCAATGCATGCAGGCCAGGTTTAATGGCAGCCTGGATAAAAGAAAGGCACCAATTCTCTCCCCAGCCCCATTCTGTTTTAACTGGTGGCTAATGAGATGTAAGCGCTGGCAGCCGAGGCACTCTGGTTTCTCCATGCATCTGCCCCAATCCCATCCAGCTCCTATTTCTCTAACACCAGACTGGCAACGGTGCCAAGTTTTATCGGAGCTGGAGGAGAGGCTGTTTTTCCATGTTTCAGTCTCTCTAGCTTGAATCTGCGGTCAACATCGCACAGAGAGCAGTTTCTGATCCTTGTTCAACTTTTCAGGAGACTGAGTCAGCGAAAATCGCAGGTCCGTGAATCAAAGATCTGGCTGCCAGCGGGCACATAAATAAATGATCTAGGCTCATCCCTCTTCTTTTAGGCAGATAAGGGATTATAAGCATTTTGTAGATGAGACAGCTAAAAAAAAAGCCAGAGAGGCTTAGTACTCAGAGGCACAGAGCTAGGAGGAAGTGGGATCATAGGATCATAGATTTAGGGCTGGAAGGGATGGAAAAAGAGCCATTTTGCCCAATCTCCACCCCCACACACCCCATTTTTATCAATTAGTCAGCCAGAAACTAAGTACCAAGTGTGGCTTCTATGGATCAGTCATTGTGCTAATTACTATTTTGATGATGGACTCAGATCCCAGAAAAGGGATTTGCCCAGTTTTCATAGATCATAAACAACAAGAGCAAGACTTGAATATGGGTCCTCCGACTCCATAGTCAGTGTTCTTGACACCACAACTCATCTGATGCCTCTCAGTATTACATTCCCAAGGGGGCAGCTAGATAGCACTGTAAATAGAGCACCAGGTTTGGAGTTCCTGGGTTCAAGTCTGGTCTCAGATACATCCTAGCTGTGTGTGGTCTTGGATAAGTCACTTAATTGCAAATGCCTACTCCTTATCACTCCTCTCTTAGAATTGATTCTAAGGTTTTTTAAAATCCCCATGTTGTGCTTCTTCCAGCACTGAACTTGGGCTTCTGAATATTTCTGCAAACTTTTAATTCATTAATTTTGTTTAATTTGGTAAAAATAGGTGACCTCACATTCTGAGACTTGCAGTTCATACATTTGGCCAATGTGAGGCAGTAAGATCTTAACAAGCTTTCATTCCCAGAGCCCAGTGCCTTGGATTTAGTTGTTGTTCAGTTGTTTCACTTGTGTCCGACTCTTCGTGATGCCATTTGGGATTTTCTCGCAAAGATCCTGAAGTGGTTTGCCATTTCCTTCTCCAGCTCTTTTTGCAGGTGAGGAAACCAAGATTAAGTGACTTGCCCAGGGTCACCCAGCTAGTGAGTGTCTGAGGCCAGATTTGATCTCAAGAAGACGAGTCTTCCTGACTCCAGGCCTGGCACTCTATCCACTGCACCAGCTTGCTGTGTGTCGTAGGAACTTAAATGTTTGTGGAAATAAATCAAGCACAGAAAATATGACAAAGACACTGTGATCGCTGAGATAGAGGGTGGGTGATGCATTTTTTCCATTCCCCTCCCATCCTACCTAATTCCCATCCAAAAAGCTGACTCCCTTTTCACTGGGTATGAGTGTTTAGAGTTGGAAGGGATATTAGAGTTTATCTAGTTAAGACCCTCAGTTTACAGATGAGGAAACTGAGACCCAGAGAATTTGTAGAATTGAAGTAGAATTAGTAGAAGTGAAGCAGTTTCCTTCCCAAGAGAAAAATGAATCTCAGAATATTTAATAATATTTGTCCACAGACACACAGACATTCAGGAGCAGAGTGTGGCTTCTGAGCAAGCCTCCTGCCTCCAAGCCCAAAGCTTATTCCGTGCTACTCATCTGATTCTGCCCCTATCATAAATCTAGAGAATCTTGGATTGAGAACCAGAGGAGTCCTCAGAAGCAGCTAGTCCAACTCCTCCATTGCTGAGGTCCAGAAAGGTGACATTTGTCCAGTGTCACACAGGGAGTAAGAATGGAAGAACCAGCATTAGAATTCATGGCTTCTGCTTTCCCCATCTAGCTCTCTTTCTTCTGCACCTTTTTAGAAAGAATTTGTAGCAAGTCGCTGTTCCCTCAGACTCCTGATGGGTTCTGCTGACAATTCCTTTCCCTTTAAACTTCAGTTAAAGAGGTCACCTGTTAAAAAGCATCATGAAGGAGGAGACTTCTCGGGACCTTGGGTTTGGGTTGCAAAAGTGCTGGGCCAGCTCAGATTGTCTGAGAATCACTTTAAATATTTGGACAGGAGCACGGATGAGTTTACCAAAGCATTGCTTAATAACCAGCTCCTAATAAACTTCTCTGTTTCTGATCATTAACTCAGTGGGCAGGAGAGAGGGAGCCTAGAGAGAGCTGACTTCACCCACTTGGAGAGCTTCTGATAGGCATTCTTCTCTTCCCTCTAAAACTACATTTTAAAAATCCATTGCTTTTTTTTCTTTTGGGGAAATGAGAAAGTGGAATTCTAGTGTGTGTGAAGTTGCCTTTAAAACCTCCCCTCTTTCTCCTTCCCTCCCACTCTCCCTCTGTCTCTCTATCTATCTCTATCTCTATGTCTCTGTCTCTCTGTCTTTGTCTCTGCCTCTCTCTCTGTCTCCCCAAACACTTTGCCATTTCTTGTTACCATCCCCCTTAAAGCCTGTTTAGATGTCAGATCCCAGCCATAGGCATGGAAAGAACCATGACCTGTAAGTCATGTGACCAGGGTTTCAGTTCAGTCCCTACCACCCATGAGGTGTGGCCATCTGGTATATCACTTCAGTAGGATATAAGTTTGTTGGGAGTATGGACCGATCAGGATTTGTTGTTGTTGTTTGGTCTCTGAGTTCCTGGACCCCAAAAAGCAAAATGGCCCTAGGAAGATAGAATCATGGAGACCAGATTTCCAATTCTGACAAACGCTAGCTCTGTAAGTCATTTAACTTTGCAGTGGTTCCAGTAGCTGAGGTTAAAAATTAGGACTGACTTGCCAGTCTATCAATGAAGGGAGTTTCCATTCCCAGGAGTTCTCCATTCCAATGAAAACACAGGTTCAGACTCCCAACACTTCCGCCTCCAAGACTCCAGTGTACAACAAAACCTTGCACACAGCAGACATTTAATAAATGTTTGTTTCATTGAATTCATTTTTCATACCCAAGTTTCCTCATCTTTAACATGCAAGGGTCAGCCTGAATTATTCCGAAGGTTTCTTCGAGTTCTAAAATTTTTTACATTTTACCATCAGAGAATATGGATTCCCTGGGTCCCTGTTTACTCCTGTGATCTGCTTTTTGGGTCTACTTCAGAGTGTTTTTTTGTTTGTTTGTTTTTCTTTTTCCTTCTACCCAGCAAAAAATAGGGAAGGCTTGGAAATTGGGTGCTTTGTGGCACCTAGAATTGAGAAAGATTAGGGCATAGGATCAGAAAAATCTAGAGCTGGAGGAGTCCTTCATCTGATCTAGTCCAAATTTTCTAATTTTCCATTGGGAGAAACTGAGGCCTAGAGATGTTAAGTGATTTGCTTGATACAGAGCTCATAAATAGTATCAACAGTACCCTCACTACAAATTCATTGGACTTTCCATTTGGAGGAACTTAAAAGTAAAGACCAATGGGAGGATATTTTCTGTGGCTTTCAATTTTTCAAGGTATTGCCCACTCCCCTATTTTGCTCCCTCTGCCTCCCTCAGCTCTCCCTCTTTTTTCCTACCCTCATCATCCTTCTTCCAAACTGTTTGCTCATTATTGGGAGTTGGCTTCTGGGAGATGCTGCCAAATGACATGGATGCTTCGTATAGCCTTGGTTCTTTGTATTTGGTGTTGCATGGACTGAAAGAGAGAGGTAGGGACATTTGGGGCTTTGGGTTTGGGATGGTTTTAATTATTTTGCCTGGATGGGGGACACAGCTCTTGGGCCCCAAGCCACCAGGGCAGATTCTATCCTTTCCCATAAATAGTGTGTGCTCTTCAACATCAGCAGCCTTTTTGTTTTGACCAGAAGTAGCATCTTCTTCCTTGAAAATGAAATGGTAACCCCTTGCTGGGTGTTTGCTGAGAGATTTTGAGTGGAAGAGATTTACGTCATGGTACCAGCTACACTCTGTGACAGTTACTCCTGATTCAGGAGGGACAGATGTTTCCTCGGTTCCTTCAACATCCTGCCGACTTGTTGCCAATGGACCCGTTAGAGAAAGTGCTGGAGCAGGCAGAGGGATGAAGTGCTGTAACTGTTAATTTATCGGTGACTGCATCATGTTTAATATTACAGAGGCTGGTTTCAGAAAATTGGTATGAATCCCTAAGCAACTGAGCAGTCAAGTTCCAGATCACTTCTGTGACAATAAGTTGCTCTGACACGCTGCTGGAGCATGCCTATTTTTAGAGCACTGGAAATGCCTAACCACTCATCACATGGGTCCTTTCATTTACCAAGTCAGTGTTTGGGGCTTTGCAAAATAGTTTTTTGTATTGTAAACCTTCATGTAATGCTGGTTTCCTTTTAAGTGGTATTAGTAAGACTAGAGGAGAGGTAGCAATGCTGTAACACAGAAAGAGTCAGCCTTGGAATCATAAAAACCTGAGTTCAAGTCCTGCCTCTGACACATATTTGCTTCTCAGTATAACTTAAAGGTAAATTGTCAGCCAATCAATCAATCAATCAATCAATCAACATTTATGAATTGCTGCTTGTTAACTCCTGGGGAGGCAACATGAATCATGTATCCATGGAAAAAAAAAACTAAAAAAAAATTTTTAGTTAAAAAAATTGATTAATTGCCTACTATGTGCCAGGTATTCTGCTAAGGCCTGAGATTACAGAAAGAGGCAGAAGACAATCCTTACCCTCAAACCATTTGAAAAATCTAATGAAAGAGCCAACATACATTGATCTGTATTTTAAAAAGGTGTTTCTACACTGGGACTTCCCTATTCCTTTTTTAAAGCACTTAACTTTCTGTCTTAGTAACAACTCTAAGGCAAGAGATAGGCAAGAGATAGGCAAACTGAGTAAAATGACTTGCCCAGGGTAACACAGCCAGGCAATTTTGATGTCATATTTGAACCCAGGTCCTCCCCACTCTAGGCCAGGTACTCTATCCTCCCCACCCTTTCCCTCTGCTTCTGATACCACATTTACTCAGCAAACAAACAATACCTCAAAGTTTTTTATTGATTTTGTAAAAGCAATTGCTTCATATTAAATTAAATTTGATTGGGAGGAGAGGTCTGGTGTAATGGAAAAAGCCATTTTGTGGAGTGAGGAGAGCAGCATTTGGGCTGTACCTGACTAAGGTGCTCTCCAAGCATAACCGTAGCTGAGTTACTACCCCTTTCTCAGATTCAATAGCCTGGAGTAGCCCATATGTGTACCACTTACCCTCAGGATTTTTGTCAGGAAAGTGTTTTGGAAACCTTATCGGGTTATGGAAGAGGGCATAGTGGCTCTCGAGAGGCTGGGTGGAATGATTAATAAATAGAGAGCTGGCCTCAGACAGAGAGGAACGCCTTGATTCAAGTAAAACAGGCCAATTGTGGGTCCCTGGGCCAGTCATTTAATTCATCTTTTGATCCTCTAGGGTTAAGGTATCAAACTCAAAGAGAAATGGGGGCCACCTGAGCAAGTGTATTAAAAAAAGATAATAGAGACAAGTTTGTGCCCCAAGGGAAGTTTGTACTTTTGGTATGGATAAGGGAAAAGAGAGAACCCCCTTCTCAAAGCAGGGTTTGGGGAGACAGCAGATGTAACAGGTTGGCTCAGAGAGAGGAGAGGGGATTTGAAGATTTTCTGCCTTCTGCTTTCCCTCCTTAGATAAAGCTGCTCTCCCCAATTTGCTCTTGTCCCTCTTGTCCCCCCTCCACTACTCAAGACCAAAAGGTCTCCCCTTGATCCGTTCACTCACACTCAGCTTGGGGAACAGATAACTTTTAATGTTAACTCAATTAGGTAACACAAAAGGAATGACAGGCAGGGAAGAATGGGAAAGGAATGTGGGAAAAGGGGGTCCCTGTCTCTATCTAAACCCTTTCCCCTCCCTCCCTGAGTTTGGGGGGAACTCAGGCCTTGGCAGCCTGAGCCCCCTGAAAGAAAGTGAGGTCAACTCACCTCCAGGCAACAGGAGCTGATGTAATGTCTGCTCAGATTTCTCTTCAGAAAGTGCCCTCAATTGGGAAGTGTTGGGGGGAAAGATTTCCAGTCACCAGCAGAAGAAGTGGGTAACCCTCAGGAGAAAGTCTTTTCCCCAACTTCTCTCTTAGGCTTCTCAAGACCAAGAGACTCTCCTACTCTCCCAGCCAGAGTCTTCTCCTCCTCTGGAATCCACTCCTGGGGCCCCTGCCCCATGGAGGTGATCAATTTCACATACTCTTCAGCCTGGCACTTTTCTCTAGTGCCAGCCTCTGTCACACAAGTCACTTAACCCTGTTTGCCTCAGTTCCTTCATCTGTAAAATGAGCTGGAGAAGGAAATGGCAAACCACTTCTTTGCCAAGAAAACCCCCAAATGGGGTCATGACTGAAAGAGGTTGAACAACCACAAAAACTCCATGTAATGTAAGGTTGAGCCACTTAATGACTGAAAAACCCACATACCAACATTGTCTATGTTCTATTGTATTTTAAATCTTTTTGTTAAATACTTCCCAATGTAGTTCAGGGAACACGTGGAGTTCTGCTGACCTTTTGTTAACACTTCTGTTCTGGAAATTCTGTAAGATTATGAATTGCAGTGAAGCTGCTGTGACTTCCATGAGTAGAGAGAGTCAAGTAGCAGTACCTTTGTCCTAACCACAGTCTTTGCTTTGGACATTTAGAATAATACATGCATCTGCTTTATCACTGACAGTAGCTGAATATAGCCACACAATACTGTCTTTCTGGCTCCTGGAAGGCTGAGGCTGGCAGATCCCTTGATCTCATGGGTCTGAGCCTCAGTGGGTTAAGCCAAGCTGGTATCTTCCGTAAGTTGGGCATTATTATTCATGAAGATTCCCCCAGAATAGGGGGTGCCCAAGTTGCCTATGGAGAGTCAAACCTGATCCAGGTCAGAAAAACAGCAGTTCAAAGGGCTGTGCTGCCCAGGTGGGGTCCCTGTATGCACAGCCTTCCAGTGGGATAGGGAGATCTAGTCTTTAAAATAATCATGATAGGGGGCAGCTGGGTAGCTCAGTGGATGGAGAGCCAGGTCTAGAGATGGGAGATCATGGGTTCAAATCTGGCCTCAGACACTTTCTAGCTGTGTCTAGTGACCCTAGGCAAGTCACTTAACCCCCATTGCCTAACTCTTACTGCTCTTCTGCCTTGGAACCACTACATACTATTTATTCTAAGATGGAAGGTAAGGGTTAAAAAATAACAACAACAATAACAACAATAGTAATAATAATAATGTATATATCCAAACATTTGCCATACACTATCCTTCCCATCCTCTGTGGCTCCTTGGATAGGAAGTAATACCCTTTAGGTAAGGAAAGAAGAAGGAAATCGTATATTTTAAAAGGAAATGACAAATTTGGTGAAACTGCACAAACATTTTAATTATCTCCTAAGGGGTAGCCAAGCCCTTATGTCTGCTAAGCTCAAGTCAAGGTCTGGCATTGTAATATAGAAGTTGTGATTTTGTAAATTAATTGTTGTTAGTCATAAAGGAACAGATCCCCAACACTCCCCCTCTCCACCCCTCCCCAATACATAGGTTGTTTGAGGCTCAGAGCTTAAGAAATTATTGGGGTTATTTCACTATTCACAGGATGACAGATGAACAACTACTGGTTAAGGAGATCAGGTCTATTGACCAACATGTGTCAGTGTCACCAATTTCCCAAGGACAACCTGCTGAAGCCCCGTGACTCAGAGAGGCCCCCTAGAAGAGAGGAGCTTTAAAATAGCCCAGTTGATTCACACCGTTCTTCAGTGTTTGGCCTTCCTCCTGGGCTGTCTCTGAAGGTGTTAATTTGGTGTGTGAAGAATTCTCAGCTGGTGTCTGAAACCCAATCAGGACCCAACTCCACAGATGTCATCAAACAGGCAACTGGACCATAATGATTGATAGAACCGGGCTGGATGAGAGTTTCTGGTCGCCTTCACATTAAACAGTCTCAAGAATTTTATTTTTATCGTGGTCTTATCCCAGTGCTGTTCCTTTATTCCAACTAACAACATCCTCCATCTGTGAAATGGGGGTAGTAACAAAATCATTTTGTGAGGAGCAGAGGAGATAATGTGTGCAAGGGGTCCATTGACTTAATCAAGTCACCCCTTCCCACTCAAAGTAAGTGATAAAAAATGCCTAGGCACTTTAATGGTGAAAATGATCAGCCTCAGGGACTGTAGTTCCACTCAATCGCTTCATGGTGGTTTTTTTTTTTTTAAGCCAAGTGTGACAGTCTTTGGAAGTCACCAGAATCATGTTTGGATGGGCTGAGGAAAGTGGATCACATTTTGGAGACTGTCCGTACATTATCAAACTAGTCAGAATGAGAGTTTTTCAAGAGTTTGGAATAAGTGTGATATTAAAAAAAAAAACTGATAAAATAACCTGTGGAGATCTTGGGAGAAGAAGCCTAACCCTACCCCTACCCCTCAGGTTCAACCTTGGCCTCACTGCCCTTCTCTCTCTGCTTTGACTGGAGGGGCTCACCTTTATGAGCTTTGAAGGGTCATGGGATGTGGGACCTCCCATCTTCCCATCAGTGCCCTTGTAGCATCACTGGACCAATTGAGGGTAGTGTCTGCAGTGGGAACCAAAAGCAGACCAAATGTGGAATAAGGATCCCTCTAGGAGCCTAGAAAAGAAACACTGTGCCAAAGGGGAGTTTCCCGAACACCTCACAAAAGAGAAGCAATGACTTCCAGCAACCAGGAATTGTAAGTTACTGGCATACAGATTTTCAGTGAATATTGAAATTTAAGTTTGCCGTGTATGCTGTCTAAATTTAAGCCCACTTTTCCATATTATAGATAGTATAACTATTGACAGAAATTGTCACAGATGGTTGGGGGGATGTTTTGTACTAATTTATCTTATTGTTCTATATTCTTATGCTACTAAAATTTACATGATAGTAAATACTCCTTTCTAAAATTTACTTAAGACTGGCTCACTAAATTGGTTCTCAACTTTGAGAGGAAAACACACAGTAAGCATTTGGATAGATGGCAGTGGAGAATCACCCCCTAACTCCAGCTTGGTTTAGGGTCTAGCCTAAGTTTCACAGAATAAATTGGGAAAATTCTCACAATGCCAAAAAATGTGTATTAGGGCCCAATAAGATGGGAGGAGTACCCCAATGATGTGACTCTGGACCCATTGAAATATTGCAGGATGCATTAAAAAATTTTAAATAATGCAGGAGGCAAATTCAGTCTTTGGGTTATGGAGCTTGTGCATGTTATCTTACTTCCCTCACTTTTTCCATCAGGGAATAGTGTAGAGTGGAAAGTACCGACTTTAGGATCAGAAGATCCAGCTTATTTTGCTAGCTGCATTACTTTGGGCAAGCCACCTAACATTTATAGATCACCATTTACTTTTATCAGCTTGATGAGGAAATGAGATTGGATGATCTCTAAAGTCCCATCCATTTCTATGATTCTTTATCAAATGACCAAGTTTCTTCTTGACACGTTGGCTCTCCATTCTATAAAGTGATGGAAAACAAAGTTTTAGATAATCCAATTGACTGATCTTTTAGGTTAAAAATCTGAGCTAGTAGCCCAGTTTGTTCATCTAGATAAGATAATTTTTTGACTTTAGTAATAAATTTCTCAATAATAAATTTCAACAACAATAAAAGCTGATGGACCGAAAGTCAGGTAGTTGACAAAGTGTTAATGTAGTAAGCAGCAGAACCAGCTACACAGCTGGTGACTTACAGGCAAGATTTCAACCTAGATCCTTCACAAATAGAATGCCAGACATCCTTAAATTCAGAAGGACCTATATTCAGATCCTGCCTCTGACACCAACCTGGAGGCATGTCAATTCACCTTCCCTGAATTTATAATAATCCTCTGAGTCTTGAAGTTGAAGACAACTTATGCTCTGCTATATCATAGGGAGTTTTCATTCGAGGGGTTCACTACATGCCCAAAATCCCATACCCTTGGCATTAAATGTTATAAGGAATATTTCTTCCTGGACATTGGGATATATAAAACCTGAATCTCCTGTGAAAATAAGATGAAGGGACAAAAGTGTGATAAGAAAAAAACTATTGGGTTGGAAAATGAAAAATTTTAGATATTTAACTACACAGATATAGTACACTATCTATCCTTCTATCCATCATTCCATCCATCTATCTATTTATCTACAATAAATAGCTTGAAGTTTGGGGACCTGGGTTCAAATCCTGGATCTTTTGCTTATTACTTGGATGACCTTGTGCATATTATCTTACTTCCCTCACTTTTCCTCAGTTTCCCCATCTGTTAAATAAGTAGGCTGGATTAGATAGCTTCTGAGTGCCCTTTCATCTCTTTGTTTCTCATTCTAAGATCGACATCACCATCATCATCACTAAATACATAGTACTTTAAAGTTTGTAGAGTTTTACATATATGAGCTCAAATGATCCTCACACCAACCCTGAAAGATAGGTGGTATTATCAGCCTCATTTAACACATGAGGAAACTGAAGCAGCCAGGTTAACTGATTTGCCCAAGGTTAGACATCTAATGAGGGTCTGAAGCTGGATTTGAAAACAAAACAATAAGAATTGCTTTAAACCCAGCTCCATAACCCTTTACATTGAAAGACTTCCTGGTCGATGAAAATGTTCCAAGCTGAGTCATTTTTTGCCATGGGCCACTGGAGCAAATGGTCGTATAGTCCTTCCCAATGTTTGCAGCTTCTCACACTTTGCTGTCATCGCTTTGCCGATGTTCTGTTTGGAAAGCTGGTAATTGAAAGGAGAAAACGGTTTAACAAGGGTCCTCTGTCTTCTGGTTTAATGGTAGGTTTCGTAGAGATTATGAAATGATGATGCAGGCTGATAGAAAGTTTTTATTGCCACAAATGTGGGATGACAGCATTGTTCAGGAATGATGGTGAGCCTAGGTTGGTTCTCAGGAGAGAGGCGCGTAACCCTGCGGTAACATCTGATCGTCTGACAGCAATTTTTTCCTTCACTTAGTCTGATTCCAACCTTCCCTGAAATACACCAATCCTTTAATACTCCAAGTACTAATGAAGTAGCCTATCCTTTAAATATCCATCCACCATGTGAGCCCATGAATTAGGTTACCTCCAAGCTCTGGTGCTGTTGTGGAGCTATCTTCTCATTCTTTCCATGCAAGGAATCCTAAGCCCAGCCATCCTCATCTCTTTCCGGTTGGGCAGAGACACACCTGAATACTGGCACTCAATTGGCATTATTGCAACTACAAGAGCCATTGATGGTACAAAACTTCCTAAATGAGTTGTTGCTGCCTTTCTAAGCTGATGGAGGGGGAAATCACATGAAGGACTTGGAACCACTAAAACAATCCCAGTAGAGACTGGGGTTTTCTGGCATTGAGAGTGTCATTCCAACATGCTGTCAATGAAGAATTGGGATCATTGTTCCCACTATGAATTTCTTAACTCTGAGAACTGAGAAAAAACATTTGAGTCAACATAAAGACATTGTGGGCTGGTGGATAGGGTACTGGACTCAAAGACATGGATTCAAATCCTTCCTCTGACACTCACAAGCTGTGTGGACTTTGGTGAGTCTTCAGTTCCTTGTGACTCTCACATTCATCATCTGATCAATGAGAAGATTGGATCTGGTGGCTTTTCAGGTCCCTTCTAAGTCTAAATCTATAACCCTATCAACTGGCTCCCTAGACACTCAACCAGTTCAAAATATAGTAACTCTAGATCTTAGACCTAGAACTGTTGGGTGTCATTGTCTAGGCCCCTTAATTTCCTTGAAATGGGTACTAGAGTCATGGTACTATAGTGTCCAATCTATAAAATGAAAATAACAGTGTTAGCTTTTCAGGTGGGGATTCCATGAGAAGTGCTGAGCAAAAAAAAAAAGGCTTACAAATGGAAAGTGCTAAATGAATGCCTCATAACAATCAATTTTAATTATTATGCTTCCCCAGATACTAGTTATTAATAACAACAACTGGTATTTATGTGATGCTTTGAAATGTACAAGACACTCTACATATATTATCTATTTGAGCCTTATAAGAACCTTGTGAGATAGATAACGCATTAATTATTATCCTCAATGCAACTGGGGAAACTGAGGCATATAATGAATAAGTGACTTTTCATAGTCATATAACTAGTGTCAGAGGCAGAATTTTAACCCCAAACTTCTTGACTTAAGTCCTGCATTATCCACTAGATGACCCTGGAATTTAGAAAGATGGAAAAGCAAGAAACAAGAAATTTCCAAGTTTTGGAATGGATGCTTATTAAATTTATATACCAAATCCCATTTGCTAATATATCTCATGCAGCTGCAGTGGTACAGTAATTCAACAGTACCATTTATCCAGAGCAGTTAAGTGGCATAGTGGATAAAGCATCCAGCCTAGAGTCAGAAAGATTCATCTTCTGCAATTAAAAAAATGGCCTCAGACACATACTAGCTATGTGACCCTGGGCAAGTCAAGTGTCTTAACCTTATTTGCTTCAGTTCCTCATCTGTAAAATGAACTGGAGCAGGAAATGACAAACCACTCTAGTATCTTTGCCAAGAAAGCCCCAAACACAACCAATATTTTATCTAAAATATAGAAAGCAAGTGTGGGAGAGTTTTTCAGACATGTGTTGCTTAGATAAGAAAGTCCAAATTTTCATCAAGACACCTGAAAATCTCTTTATTCCCACAGAATGACTAAGAATGTCCATACTGTGTGATTAAAAATCTGTAAAAAAGAACTACATATCTCTTTGTGGTTGCCATCAATGTAAAAGTTAAAATTAAATCTCAATAATAATATTATATTTTAAGAGATTTATTAATGATCATTAGAAATCAAGGAATAAAGAAGATACAAAATAAAGACCATGTGCCCATGTCTGGTTAGCCATTTTTTAGTCAACCCTACTCACCACCATCAATGCTGATTCTACATCAGAGAGCGCAGGAGCCTCCAAAGCCCACACCCTTTATCCTCTGTCTACAGGAAGTATGTAATGACAGGAAGTCAGTGGGCTCTTGGGATATGTTCTTTTTTTAGGGTAGCAGATTTTCAATCATACAATACCAGAACATATTTGTTGATATGATTGGATTGTGACTTTTACAGATGTTCTGGTATAGGAATGGGGTGTGATTCTTTTCAGTCAGTATTCCTGAACATATTAATGCCTGATGCTGGTGATTTGAACCCAGGTCTCTCTTGACTCTAAGACTAGCCTTTGGTCCATTACACTACATTTCTTTCTCTTTAGTAAATACCAGAGGCATGATTCTACCCATGTTCACATTAAGACCAGATGAGCTCTACTGCAAGATACCAAAGGAACCAGCAGCTGTGTGGTTGCAGGTTGATTTTTGAAAGATCCTGGAGAATGGGAGAGGCACTGTGTGACTGAAGAAGGGCAAATAACCAATTTTCCAAGAAAGAAAGAAAATGAAATCTTCAGATTATAGGCCAGGGAACCTGACCGATTCGTGGAAAAATTCTCAAATGATATAGTTAGTGAACATCTAGAAAGGGAGGCATTGATCAGAAAAAGTCAACATGGCTTCATCAAGAAGCGACCCAGTTTTCCTTGTTATTAGGGCTCCTGGGCTGGTAGATTAGGGGACTGCTGGGTGGCTCTGTAGCAGTTCATAGAAATTTCTTCTATATAGTCTTCATTTGCATTGTTTCTGGCTTCTTACTGTGACAGACCACAGTGGGTTTAGTCCTTCTTCAATCAGTGGGCATCTACAGCTTTTATATAAAGTGCTGCTATGGACTTCCAACGCCGAGAGAGTGGGACTGTCTCATGCACCGACTTTTCCGCTTAAATCTTCACACACAAGTGTCTTTGTGCACAAAAATGCACAAAGACAATCGTCATCCTCGATTACCGAGAGACTACTACTGCTGCTACTACTACTACTACTACTACTACTACTACTACTACTACTACTACTACTACTACTACTACTATGGACATTTTTATTTCTGTCTTTTACCTCCTTGGATATTTGCTTAGGAGTGGAATTCTGGGTCAAAGATTATCTTAGTCACTTTATTAGCATGAAAGACTGACTGCTACAGTGGAAATGATTTGAGATTTGGGATAGAACCTGAGTTTAAGTCTGCTATTTGCTAGTTGTGTGACCTTGAGCAGCCCTCTCTTTTCTCATCTGTAAAATGGAAGGTCTTCCAGGTCCCTTTCAGCTCTAAATCTGACCTTTTGATCCAGATTGCTTGCTAGAACCCCACATGGGTTTTGTTTGCTATGGAAAGTTTGTCTAAATCTTTTTGTTTAGTGTTGCTGTGGCTTTTGTCATTGTAACTTGCCTTTTGTCAAAGACTGAAGCAAAGAAGGAAGGGAAAAGATGGTAGATTGGAGGATAACCAGAAAGCCATTTTGGGGGGACAAAACTCTAAGGCTTTCTCTCTAATGCATTTTGACATTCCTTTAAAGTAAAACCAATTAAAGTGAAACTCAAATATGGATGAGAACTTGAATGGCAAGTTATAGCATGAGGAAAACTTTAAAGGCCTAAAAGAGGGGGTTTAAATGGAAATTCTGACATCCTTAACTACACCTCTTTCACCAGGCAAGAGCCCTATTAGCAAAGAAGAACATGTCACCAGCCACATATTATTCTATCAAGCGGTGGTTGATCGTTTTTGTTATGAGTAATCGCTAAGTACATTTATGTTTGCAGGGTGGTGAATTTTTGAAAATGTTTTTCTTTAATGTGCCTTCTGCTTTGGAAGGCTGCCCAGTAACTAGGCTTTGGATATGGGCAGCAGGGCAGAAGCCTGCTTCATGGCTGAAAAACCAACCAAACCAGAAGCCTAATTTCTCTCTATGGCGTGAGCCAAGGGAGTCGATCCTCCAATTGGTTCCATTGGTTGGCCTTGTTTCAAAATCACACCAATACGTTCCAAAAGCTTCTTGCTATCCAACCAGCCACTGTCACTCTCAGACATGAAACTCAGGTCATGCTAAGGATGGTGTTTTCAGAAAGGGAGGGCCCTCGCGCAGACCTGCCAGGGAGAGGAGATGAGACAGCCTCATGCCGCAGCAGGCTAAACATTCTGACACATTGGATGTGCCAAATGCAGGCCTCCCCGGGGCTTCTCAGAGCAATCAGTCAGTGCTTTTTGTGTCTGACACCGACCTGCGAAGAGGGATGTCACTTTCCTTGGTGGAAAAGTTCTTCCTGGGAATTGTCATTGACGGGGACTCGAGATCGGAGAAGGAAGACAGAATAGGTTTCTGTGATACAAAATGGGCATTTCCTGGGTTGGGTTTGGTGACGAATGACTTCTCACGGAGAATATGGAAAGCCTGGCCCTTTGCACACACGCAGTAGCCCATCATTGAAGACTTGTTCAACCGATTAACACAAAAGATTAAAAGCCCTCAAAGACAGGATCATTGCCCTTATGAGAGAACAGGAGTGGAAATAAACCTGGCCTTGATCCAGCACTCAGCGTTTTGAAGGCCAGTCATCACAGCATCATGGGATGTTTTACCTGGAAAGGATGGTCCTATTCATGCCAAAAAATTTTAAGCAATTGATAGAGAGAGCAAGCCCTTGATAATGCCTCCATCAATCAATAAACAAATGTATTCAGTGCCTGCTGTGTGCTAGACACTGTGCTAAGTGCTGTGAATAAAAAATGAAGACAGCCCCTGCCCTCAAGTTGCTTACAGTCTAGAAAGAAAGTTTTTCTTTTGCTGCCACTAAAAAAGTCTACCTTCCCTCTGCTGATTTCCTTTGAGCACTTTATCCAGATCTCGTTTGGCCAGCCTCATAGGACATATTTCTGGACAGCTCCCATACCACCACCTCCAACCCTCTTCCTCCCAGACAGTTGAATATAAGCTTCTTTCTAGCATAATGTCTTATACAGACCAGGGTATGGAGACTGGACCAGTGATTTCCTTGGCAGAGGGAGCTCCTGGAGAGGGAAGCTCTGTCTACCTAATGCAATTCTGCACCCTCTTTGCATCGTAGAATTAGTTGCTCAGGGAGTTGCTCAGGGCACTAGGGAAGTAAGTCACATAGGCAGTATATATCAGAGACAGAGCTGAATCCAGGTCTTCCTAACTTCAGAGTCCATAATTATATCATCTTGTCTCTCCATAGAGAAGATACTTAACAAACATTTGTTGAATTGAATCTCCTATTTTTTTTTTTAAACTCTCACCTTCTATCTTGGAGTCAATACTGTGTAATGGCTCCAAGGCAGAAGAGTGGTAAGGGCTAGGCAATGGGGGTCAAGTGACTTGCCCAGGGTCACACAGCTTGGAAATGTCTGAGGTCAGATTTGAACCCAGGACCTCCTGTCTCTAGGCCTGACTCTCAATCCACTGAGCCACC